>NC_142950.1:26983676-26998676 GCF_046866305.1 Octopus bimaculoides | reverse complement strand
TATAATTTAACACACTCACCGGTAAAATTTCCCCTTATTTGTTTTTTAATTTTCTAAAATTTTCGTTGCGTCTTCCAACCTTTTCAATAGTCATTGACTCTGTTCGTTACTCACACTGCATTCCTTTATATATATATATATATATATATATATATATATATATATATATATATATATATATATATATATATATATATTATACACTGTATATATATATATATATATATATTATACACGACGGGTTTCTTTCAGTTTCTGTTTACCAAATCTTCTCTCAAGGCTTTCGTAAGCCCGGGGCTATATAGTAGAAGACACTTGCTCAAGGTGCCATGCAGATACAAGCAAACTAAATGTAATGAAACGCTTCTTCCAGATATCTGAGAACGAATAAAGCCCTGCAAATATATTTCCTCTGCTAGAATACCTTGCTTCGTAATTGCGTTGTGATAGCATCTTATGTGTTCGTGTGTTCGTGTATTTCCGTGTCTTTCCGTGTATGTCACTGTTTGTAAATGGAGAAGACAGGTCACTGAGTGCAGTAGGAATTACCGAAATTGACTGACAAAATGTTTACGAAATTTAAAACACTAGACTCAACGCTGATTCAAATGCGTAAAAGTTTCGACTGTCACCGAAAGTACAATTATATGGTGACATGTAATTGTATGTATTATGGCAATTTTAATTGACATATAAAAAAATAACAACAACAACCAAGAATAAATAAATATATAAATAAATAAAAAAAATTAAACCAAAACTAGAGCAGACGAGAGCTGAAACATCCCTACGTCTTTTTTCTTCCCTAAATGTCGTCTGCTTCAATCAATTTCAACACCCACCATCATACTTCAAGTTAATCGAGAGCTTTGTTTTGCTGCTTTTTTTATCGACTTTATCTTATTCTAGTGGATGTTATTCATAACTAGGAAATGATTTAATAACGAAAATTAAGACATTCTTCTTTACAAGACATTCTACATTTCGGATTCACTCTTTCTTGCCTTTAATTACATATTTCCTCTCGTAGTTTCTGTTAAATTAGACGTTACATTCTGTACCTAGTTTTAGGTCAGAGCCTTCAATTTATTACGTCAAACTCATCCCTTTATCTTAATCTTAATCTAACCAAAATTAACACACATATTCACGCGTACACACAAACTCAGATACGTATGTGTGTGTGTGTGTGACATTTTTCTTCACCAGTTCGTGGCATTTTCAACGCACCCAACAATGATTTTGTTCATATGTTCATGTAATATCATCATTATAATGTTTGAAACGAACACACACACACACACACACACACACACACACACACACACATAAACACACACACACACACACACACACACACACACACATGTGTACAGTAATGCCTCGATATACGAGTTAATTGGTTTCTAGAGATCGCTCGTAAAGTGAAAACTCGTAATGCAGAGCAACACTTTTCCATAGTAGCAATGTTATAAATCCTAATTCGTTCTTACAAATATATTTCACCTATAAAATCTATAATTCTCATAAATAAATGGCAACAAAACAAGTCTGAATTCCAATGAAATTCTAGATTAGAAAGCGTTTCTTCCGTCATTGGCAAGGAGTCCCAAAAATATAACGAAGAACATAGTATATATGAGTGTGTGTGTGTATGTGTGTTTGAGTGTGTGTGTATGTGTGTGTGTGTTTGTTTGTGAGTTTGTGAATGTGTAAGCGTGTGTATGTAGAAGCTGCATAATGAACTTCCCCAGACACGATTTCTAGAGCTCCCTTTATTTCCGCGATGAAACCCGACATTACTATTATTCCAGTCCCCCTTCCTGACCACAAAAAACCCCTCTCTGCCAACTAACTCTAAGACACTTTAATTCTACAATCGATTACCAAATCTCATTGATTTATTTCTTTAGAAAAGACTTGACTCGGCTAACAGATAGTGCCTAAAGATTTATATCATTTCCTAACACCCTCTTCTGATACTGCCAAAATACACATACATGCATATGTATGTATGTATGTATGTATGTATGTATGTATATCTTTTACTATATATATATATATCTTTAACTCTTTTACTCTTTTACGTGTTTATATAATTGTTAAACAGGGCAACGAACATTAGGGCAAGGTAAACATCTCACGTCGTATACAATATTATTATTGGAAAAATTCAGTCTTATCATAACACTTCTACTGTGAATATCATATACATTGTCCCTCTACCAGATCGGATGCCACATTGAGATTCAGATAGGACATCATTTACGAGACATCCATTCAAGCGGGTTAGAAGAATATTTGCCAGAACCTTGCCAGCAGCTGATAGTAGAGCAATACTTCTGTAGTTACCCCACACTGTTCTGGCTCCTTTTCCTTTATATAGAGGAAGAATAATTGTATCCTTCCAGTCCTTAGAGATTGCACCATCCCTCCAGACTGCACTAATAAGTTCATGAAGGGACTGTGTGATGTAATTACCACCAAATCATAAGACCTCAGCACAAATTCCATCTTTTCTAGGTTCCCTATCAAGATTCAATTTTCTTATTGATGTCATTACCTCATCTATTGAGGTACAGACATACATACGTACATATAAGATACAGAAATAAATTTATTTCTCAAACGCGTGATAATACTATAAATAGCGTGACCAGGATAAATTATCCATTTATTGTAAAAAAAATACGTTACTGTCCAGCAATGAAACTCGAAATCAGATCTCTGTGATTACGCGTCAAGTGTTTTACCATTAAACTAAACTGCCCAACAACGAATTCTTCTGCAATTTTAGAACTTATAAATTTAGCTCCATAAGACGCTACATATATACTTGCATACATACATGCATTCATAATTATATACATACATTGATACATATATACCAGCATACATACATGCACATACATGCATGCATACATGTTCAGATACATACATGCGTGGTGATCACTCCATCTCCGTGGATGCTCGCCGTCTTTTTGTGCTTCTTCGTTGTTAGTTGCATTTCTGACTTTCCAACCATGACCTCTCAGATGGTTATTCAATCCTGTTGCAGATCTGCAGGGTTTGAAGCACAGGTGATAGAAGAAAGCTGTAACTTACCGCGTGCTTCCAACTCCGTAGGACTTTCAGTGGATGGAAAGACAAACGATGTCGCTACAAAGAGACATCTGTACATCATTGGATAATAGTGATAAACGCTTGGACAGCATGAGTATCACTCTCTGAGTCTCCGTTATTTATTCCTTAAGACAGGTGGAATCGAGATGACATAAATACATACATACATATTTGCAACTATATGCATGAGATTAAATGCATAAAGCAAAACATACAAATCTGCTCGTATACATACATAGATACATATATAATACATACCCTGTTGATGTTGTTGAAATTCCAATAAAGGAGCCTTGGATCTAGGTTAGAAACCAGCTCTTTCTCTGTTGGCAAGAAATCTTGAAATAAAACTGAATAAAGACATACATATAGAAATACATACTAGCATACATACTAGTATACATACAAAATGCATGCAGATATTATTTCATGCATACATATATACATACACATATGCATACATATATACATACGTGTGTGTATATATATATATATATATATATATATATATATATATACACACACACGTATGTATACACATACATATACACTAGCTTACGTACTTACATAAATATTTACATACATGCATGCATACGGGCATTCACACACACACACACACACACACACACACACACGCACACACATCAATAATAATGTTAGTGGACTGATATATAGACAAGAAGGAAAAAAAATCTCAAAACAGTGAATGAAAAAAATATTT
Organism: Octopus bimaculoides; assembly: GCF_046866305.1. NCBI lineage: Eukaryota > Metazoa > Mollusca > Cephalopoda > Octopoda > Octopodidae > Octopus > Octopus bimaculoides. The sequence goes on along the minus strand of NC_142950.1, from coordinate 26,994,832 downwards.
GAAAAATATTATTAAAGTTCAAAAATATTAGAAATTATAATTAATTACTAAATTTCTTCTCTTGAATTTTCAAACCGTAAATTAGAAATATTTTAGAAGATATTGCATATATTATGTTAATTAGCGGCTAAGGTCGGCGGGAGAGCGTGTTAAACGAGACATAGATTGAAAAGGTGTTAGAAAAGGGGCAGAAAGGAAGATGGGAAGAAAGTACAGGGAAGAATTGGGTAAAGACGAAAAGAAGGAAGTTTTATCAACGATGAATCAGATGAGTCGATCAATACTGTCGAATTTGATATATCGAGATGAGAGGAAGCCGATTGGTTCAAGCGCTTAGAAAACGGTAAGGTTGAAAGGAAATCAGTTAGTCGGGGCGTGGTTTTCATTTATCAGGCCAAACGGTTGAAATTAGTCAATAACACTTACCTCCCCTTTCCAAGCCGTAATATCATTACGATCTGTAATATTTCATCATCGAGACATCTTTTTTTTTCTTTTATCATACAAACACCACGCTCTAAAAGACTTCTTTCAACCCAATCGTTTTCTAAATACTTAAACCAATCGCGTGTCTCTCATCCCAAAATTTGAAATTCACCCATATCGATCGAACCATCTGAATCATCGTTGATAAACCTCTCTTCCCCCCCCCACCCATTTTCCCCTCTTTTACACTTTTATTTTCTCATGTATTTTCATTGACACTCGAAAGCTCTCTGTCTCTTTCTTCAACCTCTAATTAGAATAATATATGCAATAGTTTCTCCAAAGTTTCTCATTACAATTTGAGAGAAAAAAAACTGCAATAACTTTTAACCTGCGTAAATGAATTTGAACACGCGCGCGCACACGCGCACAAAAACAAACAAATACATATATATATTAATAAAAGCGAAATTATGTCTGTCCGTCTGAGACCCCTCTATCTCAGTCTACATTTGTTCTACATAGATATATTATACCATTTTGGAATCAGGATGATCCAGGGATTGAAAATCTGCCCCACATTTGGTTCTTGACCATCCAGAGATCTGATTTAAAAGCATTCGGGTTGCTATTTCTAGCAGGTAAAGCTTGGCTGATTCACGCCATCTTGTTTGGCGTTTGTAAGTTGACGTCAGAGACCAAGGGGGAGACATTCGCTTCGTTAACTTTACGTCGAGATAAGAACTTTGGGACAAATAAGCCAACAGTTGGAATTCAACTTGGGACTGGAAGAATAATTGCATTACAGAATTAATTCTCATCCAACCTTAACCTCTGACCAAACCTCTGATCAAACACCATGTATAATCACGCTATTAAGCTTGCTTTAGTTTTGGGCCAAAGGCCCGATTAATTCTCCGCAGGAGACAGCTTAAAAGTTCGCACAGAGTGCGACTTTTAAGCTAGTATGTAATAAACACAGAGGAGGCGCAATGGCTCAGTGGTTAGGGCAGCGGACTCGCGGTTTCGATTCCCAGACCGGGCGTTGTGAGTGTTTATTGAGCGAAAACACCTAAAAGCTCCACGAGGCTCCGGTAGGGGATGATGGCAAACCCTGCTGTACTCTTTCACCACAACTTTCTCTCACTCTTACTTCCTGTTTCTGTTGTGCCTGTAATTCAAAGGGTCTGCCTTGTCACACTGTGTCACGCTGAATATCCCAGAGAACTACGTTAAGGGTACACGTGTCTGTGGAGTGCTCAGCCACTTGCACGTTAATTTCACGAGCAGGCTGTTCCGTTGATCGGATCAACTGGAACCCTCGACGTCGTAAGCGACGGAGTGCCAACAATACAATGCATAATAAACACAAAAACGACCAAACAACAAAAGTCAGAAGGACGTACTCAGTGAATGTATTAAGTTGGCGCTCAGAGAAAAGTTTAAGATGGGGAAAAAAGAAGTGTAGCTGACGTTTCGAGCATGGTTCTTTGTCAGTAAGAAGAAAAGAGAAAAATCTGGAAGGAAGGAAAAGAATAGTCGGAGGAAAGCATACCTGTCGTTACATGACTGAAACCGGCCCTAAAAAAACAAAACTGAGAGCTGTGCGAGTAGAGAGTGTTATATAAATTAATGAATGACAAAAGAATTAGAGTTACGAAATCTTCTTCATTAGTTGGCAAATGTTTCAGCTATAATATACAGGGCTCTGAGTGCTGAGCGCTTGAACAACATCCTACAACTTCGTCGGAGCCATTAAAATGACTCGTTATATATGTGTGTCATTATATGAGCGATTATACGAGCCATTATGTGTATGTGTATATACATATACATACATACATATATACATACATATACATATATGTATATAAAGGTACGTATGTACTCTCTCTTTCTTTCTCTCTCTCTCTTTCTCTCTCTCTCTCTCTCTCTCTCTCTCACACACACATATATATATACACATTCATACAAATACATTTATTTATGTGCGTATGTACACAACTTTTTTATCAACCTAGTTATCTGGTTTCTGTCGCTTTCTCTCTACATACATACATACATACATACATACACACACACACACACAGACACACACCCACACTCTCTCTCTCTCTCTCTCACACACACACACACAGATATATGTATGTATTTAGTCGTTCTCATCATCATCATCATCATCATCATCATCATCATCATCATCATCACCATCATCATCATCATCATCGTCGTCGTCGTCATCATCATCATCTCCATCGTCATTTGCATGTCCCGGCCCCACCTAAAATTTCATACTGTAATTATCAATGCGTTCGAGGAGGGTTGTTGATACAGTCATCTCTTATAATTAGTCTTTGACATTGTTTTTGGCCTAACAAAACCCCCGATAACGCGGACATTAGATCCGGGTCACAGACGAATATCTAAAAACTCGTTGACAGCCTGCTTCCCTCCGTCGATCCCTCCTTTGGTCAACCTCTTCATTATAGTAACTTCCAAATGTGTAGCATCCCACATGGAATTTTCTCTCCAAGGTGTACGAACAAATGCATGGACGTTCGATAAGGAAACATTAATACTGAAGTTTTTGAGTAAGACAGTTGACGCCATCACTCTGCCAGAGCACCTCTTTGGGCCTCCACGCCAGGTACCAAGTGGTATACAAGAGTACAACTAGCACGGTTGATAATGTTGCTGCCGAGCTCCAGAAGCTTACTTCCTAGCTGATATCTGTCTGTCTGTCTGTCTATCTATCTATCTATCTATCTAAGGAAGGTGAGAGTAGAGAGGCAAGTTTTGTCTAGCAAATGTTTCGAAAAAAGATGGATACATGTAGCAAGAATGGCACGTATGAATGACGAAGCCACTTTGAGCATAATTCTATAGAACAGTAACATTTTATTTTAAAAATTGTGACATTAAGGACCAAGGTTACCGTGGTCTTTTCCGTAGGTTTTTCTTTCTACGGATAACCTCCCCATTAATTGGGAAATTTTTTGTAATTTTTTTTTTTTTTTGTACATACCCCAAACAGTTTCTCGATGCCTTTTCATCGTTATCCCCATTTTAATTTTTTAAACTTTATTTTCGTCCCCATCGAAAAGAAAAAAACTCTACATTGTATTTGTCCCATCTATGTTGAGCCCTGTGTGGCTAATAAAAGAAATCTATCTATCTATCTATCTATCTATCTATCTATCTATCTATCTATCTATCTATCTATCTATGAATCTATCTAAATATCTATCTATAAATCTATCTAAATATCTATCTATCTGTCTATCTAAAATTTCCCGAACTTTCTACATTAGACCGTCACATACCGGTTCCCTTCTGTTTAGTTTACTGAAAACCAAGACGACGAGACTATCACCACCACCACCACCACCACCACCACCACCACCACCACCACCACCACCGCCAAAGCCGCCTTTCTCTCCCTTCCCTACTTCTCCCCCCTCTTCCACCCCCCATCTCTAACCATTGACATTTTGTTTTCATGAGAAGGAATAAAAGCAGAAGCTCCATTCGCCACCACCACCACCACCACCGCCTTCACCACCATCATCAACCACCAACACCACCGCCACCACCACCACCACCACCACCACCACCACCACCACCACCACCACCACCACCACCACCACTTCCCACTACATCCATCACCGTCATCGTCATCATGAGCAGCAGCATCGACATCAGCTGCAGCTGCAGCAGCAGCGGTAGTCTAGGTTTAGTGAAGTGTGAAATACTGTGTTGTTTCGTGAAGCCCCAAAAGGTAATTTATTGAAATACATGTGTGGCAACAGGGGTTTGTGGGGAGGTGGGAAAGGAAAGGAATATTAATTAATGATTAAATTAATTAATTATTTATTTAAAATTATAGAATAAAACAATAAATTAATCAAACAGCTAAAAGAACCAAATCAATAAATAAATCTGGTGAAGATCACGTGACGAATGATCGATGGAGGAAAGCCTTTGATGAAATAAAAAATGGCAGACATCTGAAATTGGAAAAATTATTGAACTATCATGTATGCCACCACATCTCCTTCATCTCTACGGAGCTGATATGCCTGTTAGAAATAGCAGCTAAGTTTCCTTCAAATCACAGCCGAAGGTCTTTTTTAGTTTGTATGCATGTATGTATGTATGTATGTATGTATGTATGTATGTATGTATGTATGTAGGCATGTATGCATGCTTGTGTGTATGTATGTATCTGCGTATGGCATGTATGCATGTGTGTATGGCTGTGTGGTAAGAAGCTTGCTTACGAACCACATGGTCCCGGGTTCAGTCCCACTTCGTGAAACCTTGGGCAAGCGTTTTCTACTATAGATTCGGGCCGACCAAAGCCTTGTGAGTGGATTGGGTAGACGGAAACTGAAAGAAGCCCGTCGTATATATATATATATATATATATATATATACGACGGGCTTCTTTCATTTTGGTGTGTTTACGTTCCTGTAACTTAGCGGTTCGGCAAAAGAGACCGATAGAATAAGTACTAGGCTTACAAAGAATGAGTCCTGGGGTCGATTTGCTCGACTAAAAGCCGGTGCTCCAGCATGGCCGCAGTCAAATGACTGAAACAAGTAAAAGAATAAAAGAATAATGGTAGAGCCCAATTCTAACCTAGATCCAAGACTCCTTCAATGAAATTTCAACAATATCAACAGGGTATCTGTCTATCTGTATATATGTGCAGTATTTGGAGTCAGTGCAAGTGCAGATATGCATGTTTTGTTTTATGTATGTATATAGTTGTATGCGTGTATATAGTTGTATGCGTAGACGAGGCCCGAAAGTTTTAGGGAGGGGGCCAGTCGATTAAATCGACCTCAGTACGCAACTGGTACTTAATTTATCGACTCCGAAAGGATGAAAGGCAAAGTCGACCTCGGTAGAATTTGAACTCAGAACGTAACGGCAGACGAAATACCGCTACGCATTTCGCCCGGCGTGCTAACGTTTCTTATTTCTTTATTGCCCACAAGGGGATAAACATAGAGGGGACAAACAAGGACAGACAAATGGGTTAAGACGATTACATCGACCCCAGTGCGTAACTGGTACTTAATTTATCGACCCCCGAAAGGATGAAAGGTAAAGTTGACCTCGGCGGAATTTGAACTCAGAACGTAACGGCAGACGAAATACCGCTAAGCATTTCGCCCGGCGTGTTAACGTTTCTGCCAGGTCGCTGCCTTAAAATTTATTCTATATTAAAAAGAGAATGAGAACATACATACATACATACATACATACATACAAAAGTATGTATGCATGTATACATACATACATACAAACATACATACATACATATATATACATACATACATACAAGTATAAGTTCAATGCAGTTTTGAGATCTAAGATTCGACTGGTTTCCCCACATCTATTTGATAAATTCATAGACGCTGGATATATCCAACAGGTAACCACTGGCGATATATCCTATCGCCCACATTAAAAATAATAATAATGGATTTATCAATTCCAAGAGAACTTAACGTCTTTGAAGCTGGACCTCATAAATCATTTGAAAATGTTTGAAATAATTTCAAAATCTGTTCTGACATTGTGGCATAGAATTTGGTTTATTTCCTTGAAGAACTGCTGAACTTTGATGTGTGTATGTTTACATTATGCAGCAATAGTGCAACAGTGCAGTAATGGTGTAATAGTGCACTAGTGTCAGTCACAGATCTTTCTCCTATATTTACCATCCTGTTTCTTTATTCTCCGACTACGTGGAATTGATATAGTTTTAATAAGATATAACCACTTTTACCACGACGACGACGACGACCAGCACCACAACAACAACAACAAACAACGACAATGACCACCACAGTCACCACCATCACCACTATGACCACCACCACACCACCACCACAATCGCCACCACGCTATCACCACCACCACAACCACCACCACCACAACTACCACCACAATCACCACCACACTCGCCATCACCACCACCACCATCACCACCACCACCACCACCACCACCATCACCACCACCACCACCACCACCACCACTACCACCACTACCACAATCACCACCATACTCGCCGCCACCACCACCACCACCACTACCACAATCACCACCACACCACCACCACCACCACCACCACCACCGTCACCACCACCATCACCACCACCACCACCACCACCACCACCACTACCACCACTACCACAATCACCACCATACTCGCCGCCATCACCACCACCACCACTACCACAATCACCACCACACCACCACCACCACCACCACCACCACCATCACCACCACAATCACCACCACGCTAACACCACAACCAAAACCACCGCCACCACCACCACCACCACCACACTCACCACCACCGCCTTCACCACCACCACCACCACCACCACTACCACCACTACCACAATCACCACCATACTCGCCGCCATCACCACCACCACCACTACCACAATCACCACCACACCACCACCACCACCACCACCACCATCAAAACCACCACAATCACCACCACGCTAACACCACAACCAAAACCACCGCCACCACCACCACCACCACCACACTCACCACCACCGCCTTCACCACCACCACCACCACCACCACCACCACCACCACCGAGAGGTGTGTCGGAGAGAAAGCCCCAGAGTTATTAAATACAACTTAAGAGTGCCTGCTATTTTGCAAATGTTAATCACTGGCAAAGTTCAGCGTTGACCGATCGCTCCTGCATCCCCCGATTGACACTGAAGATTAATGAATATACTGTAGATGACACCTTAACGCTAGGTTTCCGGACAGCCGTGCTTGATATGCGGTTTCGAATCACGCTCGAAGCCTTTTCAGAACATCTTGTTTCTATTTTTACTTGTTTCAGTCACTCGACTACGGCCATACTGGGGTACAGCCTTGAAGGGTTTCTGGTCGAACAAATCGACCCCCTGTCCCTTTTTTTTTTTTAAAGTCTGATATTTATTCTGTCGGTCACTTTTGCTGAAGCTCTAAGTTAGTGGGGTGTTATACAAAGAAGAGCAAACGGTGGTGGAGACAAGATCAGTGAAAAAGAAAACACATACGCAGAACTATTAAGAAATCAGCTGTTACTCTATCTAGATCACAAGTTCAGGCTTATAGCAGTAATTATTGCGGCCCTGGGATATGTAACACACAGAGTATAAAAACTGCACCGTATCTGCCAAACCATGTCGAACCAGATTCCACCAGACGCCAGTGCGACAGAGTAGGTTGATGAAACCAGTATGACATCAAGCTCAAATTCACGGCCTCCACATCAGGAGTGACAAATGTGAAATTTAGTGTATAAAGCGATGAAGGCTGTTATACGCCACATGACATACATATGTACTTGTGGACAACAAGGGCCACATATTCGATGAAGAGTAACCCACTGATGAGTTGGTGTTGGTTGGTAGAGAAAACCTGCTGAGGCTTTTATTCTGCAGTAGACTGAACATTAGCAATCCAAATCCACATATATACTATATCTCCTTCTATTAACCGTAGTGACCAGTGGTGTTTGGTGGTTGTTGTACTGGGTGTGCTTCCCCATCCAATGCCACCAAATTTCAAGCAGGGGCACAACAAAAGTTTTCCATTAAGATTTGTGATTAAATTAATGAGTAAGGTTAATATTTATAATTAATTTACCATTTTCGATGGGAGTGCGGCTCACACCTAGCACACTACAAGATAATGCATGATTAATTCAAAACAATATGACTAAATAAGCATTACTTTTGATGGAATAATGTGAATGCTAAAGGGTTAATTTCTCGCACACCCGGAATATACGCCCCTGGTAGTGACCAAAATGTACTTCTAAAGTTAACTAAAATATGCCAAGTAACGCTCTAGTAAATATATAAGTATACTATTGTATCATACATGGTACTGAGTTTTTTTAAGTTCAAGTTATTCTAAGAAGCACGTACGTACACCATACTTACAGACACACACACACATATAAAGATATGTATTTATATATTCATACATGCTTCTGTATGTGTGCGTGTGTATGTGTGTGTGCGTGTGCGTGTGCGTGTACTCGTGAATTTACAAACGAAAGCAAAAAGTACTCAATACAGTAGAGTTCAATATTTTATATTTCAAGTCCCAAATTTCTTATCACCGCTCCACAGTAGGAACACACACACACAGACACACAGACAAATATTCAGACAAACACATATATTATACACTCACAAACATACATGTACACACACACACACACACACACATACATATGTATTCACGCACAGACATAAACATGCACTCGCGCGAACGCACACACCTGCACATCACACACAACACACACAAATAACACAACACACACAAATAACACAACACAAGAGAACACGTGTTCATGCCAAGTAGACCGGAGTTAAAATTTCCGATTGAGTGAGGCAGACGATAAGTAAAACGGTAAAAGTAAGACAAACAAACTAACACACACACAAAAGCAATCTATAATCAGAGGAAAACATTGATGGCTTGTATCGGTTAGAAAACATTTAACAACATTGGTACATTGGTAAAACAAGATACGTTTGAGTGCCGCAATGAAGGATGAGTACCGACGTGTCGGAGAAGAACCCTTCTTTGTAGAGTAAAGATAAGTAAAATGGCTGACATTGATGTGTGTCACGTGAGTGTTTGTGTAAGATAGCGTCACCACCGACATTTTAGTGTTTCCAGTTATTTTCGATGTCGTTTTTATCTTTTATTCTCAGTCAGTGGTGGTGCTAAAATTGGTAACAATGTCACACTGTTGATCACAAACCTTTGTTGTTGCTGCTGCGGTTGATGTTGCTGCAAATATTGCTTACGTCTCCTAAGAAAGTATTACAAATAAAGCATTATTATTATTATTATTGTTGTTATTATTATTATTATTATTATTATTATTATTATTATTATCATCATTGTAACTATTATTATTATTATTATTATTATTATTATTATTATTACTATTGGCGGGGGGGGGGGGCAAACTGGCAGAATCGTTAGCACGCCGGGCGAAGTGCTTAGCGGTACTTTCGTCTGTCGCTACGCTCTGAGTTCAATTTCCGCCGAGGTCGACTTCGCCTTCCATCCTCTCGGGTTCGATAAATTAAGTATCAGTCAAGTACTGGGGTCGATATAATCGACTAGTCCCTTCCCCACAAATTTGAGGCCTTGTTCCTCCAGTAGAAAGGACTATTATTATTATTATTATTATTATTGAGTGAGAGAGTAGTGCATGCCATCAAAGTGACACTGGGGTAAAATATACGAAGCCCAATATACCCATCATGACTACCCGTCTGATAAGGGTACACCAGGCACATGCATCACAACTATATGTACGCGACATGGTGATCTCATATCAAGATAAACAGCGCATGACCTCGCAGGTGGGGCCCAGTTAGAATTTTCTTCTGGTCAAGTAGCCCAACCCGCTCAAAAGGTCCCTGAATAAGGTTTGTTTAAGGATGTTGAGCAAAACATCCATGTTTCCAAAGGTGAATTATTCAAGCCCCAAAGAATTCCTCTCAACACATGGCTATGATGCTCCCCCACTACTTCTGCTCATGATCAGAGATGCACATATTGTCAGCCATCAAGGGACATGCTCAACTGGTTAAGGTCAAACAACTGACAAACAAATCTGTAGTATTGAGCAGAATATTTGCTGTAGCCCATCTTTTATACCAAGACAAAACAATGTACATGATAAAAACTTTCAATCAATTAAGATCAGAAGCTATGAGAGCCACTGCTTGGTACTGCATCCGGGCATTATTATTATTATTATTATTATTATTATTATTATTATTATTATTATTATTATTATTATTATTATTATTATTACCGCTATCGTCGTCGTCATCGTCGTTGTTGTTGTTGACACCACTTTGACACTAAACTGACACGATACAATGTTGATGTGGTGGTGTTTATTGATATCATTAATCATTTTGCATCAGATAATTTTGGCAGTGCTACCACCACTGATGCCATTTGCGACTACTACTACTACTACTACTACTACTACTACTACTACTACTACTACTACTACTACTACTACTACTACTGTTCTTGTTGTTGTTGTTGCTGGTGGTGCATTATTCGATAAAGATGTTGACACATCTATGTGCGATTGTTACTGGTTTTGTTTATTGGCACAAATGTGTCAGGGTTCTCTTTTTCAACGTAGACGTCTTATGTATGTATGTATGAATCAAAGTAAGCATGTATGTGTGTGTGTATGCGTGTAGGACTGTATGTACCTATGTCTGCATTATGTGTGTATGCATGCATGTATGTATGTATGCCATTGTTCAGTTTTATTTCAAGATTTCTAGCCAATAGAGGCAGATCCGGTTTCAAACCTAGATCCAAGTCTCCTTCCTTGGAATTTCAACATCAACAACAGGGTATGTATGTATGCAGGTATGTATGTACGTATGTATGTATGTATGTATGTGTGTGTATGTATGTGTGTATATGTGTATGTGTGTTTATCTATGTGTGCATACGTTTATGTTTATGTATATACACATAAAATATAAAATATAATATATAATATATATGTACGTATGTATATGGATATATATGCGTGTATTTGCATGTGTGTAAACAATTATATATTTGTCCATAAATATGTGTATATACGGTCTAGTTATATCAATACACGTATATATACATATGAAGACAAAT
>NC_142950.1:26976176-26978676 GCF_046866305.1 Octopus bimaculoides | reverse complement strand
TGCGACTTTTATGCCATCAGGTACAGTATATACAGGAGCCGGCTGAACAGTTCATAGGCTGACCAAGATACTTTCACGGAGCGTGACCAAATTAAGTTCATTTTTCAGCATAGTCTTCCTTGCAGTCTACACACTTCTTCCATCGGTGTTGCAGTGCTTGGATCCCACTGGTGAAGAAGCTGTCATTCTACAGTTCTATATTTGAGAGATGAGGAATTATGTACATTATTTACATTATCTACATATGACGGATGTTTGTCCTCATCTTGTTTGTTGTTAACACAACGTTTCGACTGATATACCCTCCAGCCTTCTTCAGGTGTCTTGGGGGAAATTTCGAACCATAGAATGCATATAATACAATCTTAAATGAAACTTAGTAGTCTCTCCAACTCTCCATCCTGCAGTTGTATTTCCGTATCTTTCTCTTCTCCACTGGAACAACCGGTATCTGTTGGTCAAAAAGTCTCGAACATCAGATACGACGTCAACATCACTGCGATACAAGATCCCAGCCAAGTGTTTTTTCATGTTGGGGGAACAGATGATAGTCAGATGGGACCCGAATCAGAAGAACAAGGAGGATGACCAAACAGTTCAAAGCCACAGTCAAGCACAGCAGCCATTAAAAGCAAGGACTTGTGTGCTGGAACATATTCCTGATGAAATATGACCCCTTTCGTTGTAGGCTAGTCTAGATGATTCATACGATTCGTAACAGCTTAATTACATAGGTGCAGACTGGGCTTTATTGCCCACAGAGGGCTAATCATAGAGGGGGCAAACAAGGACAGACAAAGGGATTAAGTCGATTACATCGACCCCAGTGCGTAACTGGTACTTATTTAATCGACCCCGAAAGGATGAAAGGCAAGGTCGACCTCGACGGAATTTGAACTCAGAACGTAGTGGAAGACGAAATACGGCTTAGCATTTAGCCCGGCGTGCTAACGTTTCTAAATTCTTTATTGCCCACAGGGGGCTAAACATAGAGAGGACAAACAAGGACAGACAAAGGGATTAAGGTGATTACATCGACTCCAGTGCGTAACTGGTACTTATTTAATCGACCCCGAAAGGATGAAAGGCAAGGTCGACCTCGACGGAATTTGAACTCAGAACGTAGCGGAAGACGAAATACCGCTTAGCATTTAGCCCGGCGTGCTAACGTTTCTAAATTCTTTATTGCCCACAGGGGGCTAAACATAGAGAGGACAAACAAGGACAGACAAAGGGATTAAGGTGATTACATCGACTCCAGTGCGTAACTGGTACTTATTTAATCGACCCCGAAAGGATGAAAAGCAAAGTCGACCTCGACGGAATTTGAACTCAGAACGTAGCGGAAGACGAAATACCGCTTAGCATTTCGCCCGGCGTGCTAACGATTCTGCCAGCTCGCCACCTTAAGAACAGAAGAAATTAATGCATGCAAGATTTCACAGCTCTAAGCATCACTCCTTCATAATCAGCCTACGAACTTTTCACCTCATTTTTGATTTAAATATGCAATTTATCCTAGGCTAGCGAAGGGATGGTATGTGAAGGTAAGAAGCTTTATTGTCAACCAAGTGGTTTCGGTTTCAGTCCCAGTACGTGACAACTCGGGCAGGTGTCTTCTACTATAGATGCGGGCCGACCAAAGTTTTATGACTAGATTCGGTGGGCGGAAACTGAATGAAGCCCGTCATGTATAAATACACACACACACACACACACACACACACACAATTCACACATACATTAATTAGTGTGTGTATGTACGTGTATATCTATGTATATATGAACGTATGCATACATGTGTGTGTGTGTGTCTGTATTTGTGTTGTGCTTCCCCACCACTACAACTTGATAATCGGTGCTGGTTTGTTAACATCCTCACAAGGTAGTGGTTCAGCAAAAGTGACCGATAAAATAAGAATCAAACTTTGATATAACTTATTGGTGTCGATTTGTTGACTAAACCCGTCAAGGCAGTGCCCCAGTATGGCCGCAGTCCAGTGAGTGAAACAAGTGAAATATTAGAGATAAAATGTTATTTTTTCGACTCCACTACTCTTCCTCTGAGCATTGTAAAGATGTCAATTTCTTTATTTATTTTATTTTATTTTATTTTATTTTATTTTATTTTATTTTGTTTTATTTTTACTCTTGCAAAGAAAAATAATTAATTTAATGTTTAGATTTTTGTTTGTAAGAGAAAAAAAAAAAAAACAACTTTTTATTGATTTCAGAGAGTGATTTGAAAAAATTAGAAAACCGTTGGAACGCGTATGAAATTAAATAAATAAATGAATAAATAAAATACTAAGTTTATGTACATTTAATCAAGTTTACATTTAATATTATATTGGACCTTCGTCGGTTTTGACGATTAGGATTCAGTTGTTCGATCGAATGAATTACCACCCATTCAACTAACGCCTCCGTGCCAGAATATTCCACATATGAGGTCACTCTCAGGAGCCCTTTACTAGCTTTGCCGGTAATTAGCCCGGCT
>NC_142950.1:26966176-26971176 GCF_046866305.1 Octopus bimaculoides | reverse complement strand
CCCCTGTGTCAATGTGTCAGGGTGTATCTGTGAACGTGTGCGTGAGTGTATCTGTGAACATGCATGTGTGTGTGTGAGTGTGACTTCGTGTCAATGTGTCTGGGTGTATCTGTGAACGTGTGCGTGTTTGTGTATCCGTGTGTGTATCTGTCAGTATATCAGTGTGCATCTGTGAATATGTATACGTGTATGTGTGTGTGTGTGTATCTGTGAATACGCATGTGTATGTGTGTGTGTGTGTCTGTGTGTGTATCTGTGAATACGCATGTGTGTGTGTGTGTCTGTGTGTGCCTCTGTGTCGATGTGTCTGGGTGTATCTGTGAACGTCTGTGTGAGTGTATGTGAACATGCATGTGTGTGTGTGTGAGTGTGACTCAGTGTCAATGTGTCTGGGTGTAACTGTGAACGTGTGTGTCTGTGTGTGTTTGTGTATCCGCGTGTGTATTTGTCAGTATAGCAGTGTGCATCTGTGAATATGTATACGTGTATGTGTATGTGTGTATCTGTGAATACGCATGTGTGTGTGTGTGTGTGTGTACCCCTGTCTGTGTCAGTGTATCTGGGTGTATCTGTGAATGTGTGCCTGTGTATCCGTGTGTCTATTTGTCAGTAATCGTGAGTGTATCTGTGAATGTTCATGTGTGCGTATGTTTGTGTGTGTGTCTGTGTGATTATATGTTCCTGTGTGTGCGCACGCGTGCCATAGTGTCTACGCGTCTGTGTTTCTATGTATGTGTGTTCCTCTCTCTCTTTCTCTCTCTCTTTATTTCTCTCTCTTTCTCCTCCCCCTCTCTCTCTCCGTTTCTTTTTCAGTAAATTCGCCAGCTCTGGAGGAAGTCGTGGAGGCGGTGGCCTCCACGAATAGAAAGAGGAAGGTGAGCAGCGGTGGTTACTCACCAGGAGAAATAGAGGTTGCGGGAGAGGAGGAGGACATCTCGAGTGTGCCGAAGGATGCCCCGACCCCCGCAACCGGTAAAAGAAAAAAAAAAGAAAAGGAGAAACGGGAGACGGTCGGCGGACGTGCTGCCGACCGAACCCGAGGCCTCTCCGATGAGAAGTGTGCCCCCGGAGAGGAAAACTCTGCCATCGGGAATTGTGCCGATGACAGAGTGGCGTGACGTCCCTCCCAGTGAGGATAATGATTATATTATCATGTACTATGAGGGAGAGGCGGTGAATGAATTCTTGGACCGCGAGTGCGGCCAAGATAAGAGCTACTCGGATTGTGCGAGTAGTTCCACATGGCGTCCGCAGTCACCTGCGGAGGTTCTAAATGACAACATATTGGCAAAAGTCATAGAAAAATATAACCATAAAGATTTCTTCTACCTCGCCGCAAATTCAGGCCTAACAATAGAAACTTGTTTGGCAGGGGCAGCATATCTGCTTGCGGAGGGTTGGAATGAGGAAAATTGTGATATTTTTAATTGTTAATATATTGAAATTGTGGAAAAATTGTAATCTTAAAAGGAAAAAAAAAAGAACAATGTTTTCGAGGGGTTATCAGTCGGCGGACGCTGGTGCCTCTCTCATTATTTGTTTCATCCTTATCACCCTCATCTCATTAATGTCCATGTCCAGCCTGCAGCTACTTCATGTTTGTCTGTCTTTGTCTGTCCCCTCTATGTAACGCCGTTAATGACGAAATTTATTGAAATAAAGTAGCTTGCTTACCAACCACATGGTTCCGGGTTCAGTCCCACTGCGTGGCACCTTGGGCAAGTGTCTTCTACTATAGCCTCGGGCCGACCAAAGCCTTATGAGTGGATTTGGTAGACGGAAACTGAAAGAAGCACGTCGTATATATATATATATATATATATATTTATATATATATATATATATATATATATATATATATATATATATATATATATATATAATTATGTGTATTTCTTCTATCTTAATGAATAAAAATCCTTCTGATAGAATAAATGGGTTAATAGAAACCAATGTAGCAAAGAACACAAAATAACTGTGGTTTAATTCTTGTTTTTAAGGCAGGGACTCCTTGAAATTGTGGGTATTTGAGTATATTTAAGAATTTAAGGAATGGAGAAAACGCATGTTATAATTGCATACTTTATTCCTACATATGTTTCAAAGGATTACAACCTGTGTGATCCATAGGGATCTTTGATATTAAAATTGTAACCTTCTCATCAGGGAAAGCATGGGAATCATCTTAAACGTAAGACATTATGACCGATGAGAAGGTTACAATTTTAATATCAAAGATCCCTATGGATCACACAGGTTATAATCCTTTGAAACATATGTAGGAATAAAGTATGCAATTATAACATGCGTTTTCTCCATTCCTTAAATTCTTAAATATATATATATATATATATATATATATATATATATATATATATATGTATATGCGTGTTATTATTTGTCTGTGTTTGCCCCCCCCCCCCCCAACATCGCATGACAACCGATGGTGGTGTGTTTACGTCCCCGTAACCTAGCGGTTCGGCAAAAGAGACCGATAGAATAAGTACTAGGCTTACAAAGAATAAGTCCTGGGGTCAATTTGCTCGACTAAAGGAGGTGCTCTAGCATGGCAGCAATCAAATGACTGAAACAGGTAAAAGAGTAAAAGAGTAATAAATTGGGTACACAAAATATGTTAAATTTTATAGTCTCCAATAATTTTTAAAAAAAATAAAATAATTTCTTGAAATCACCTCATATCCATCGCCAGCATAAAGTAAGGTTGCAGTCTTTTATACTCGATTTTAACTAATAAAACAACAACAACAACAAAACTGGGGTGCGGCTTATACACGAGTAAATGCTGTACCTTTAATTTAACGAGGTGTTTGAGCCTGATTCTGAAGAACAGACCAAGCTCTCTTCTTCCTCAGGTTTTTCAGAATTTTTCACTGTTAAGTGACAATATGATTTACAACATTACAGTCTGATTCTACAAGACATTAAGAAAGGAATGTTGGCAGTAAATTAGATATCATTTTTCACACACAGTTGGATACAAAGCACACTTTCCTTTTTTTTTTTTTTTTCCTGTTGTATTTTCCCATAAATTTTAGTAAGATCACTGTTGAAATTAAATTTGTGTCTTTTTTTTTTTTTTTCATCATATTTCAGTTCTACAAGTTCTCCCTGACATGCATCATCGACCACGGGGCGGCTTTAAATGGATTCACCATCCATTCAAGTTCATAATATCGTTAATTGTTTTTTTTTTCATATCTAATTTATGTTGAATGAGATGACTTTCAATCAATCTTCTTTCGGAGGTAATACTATTTTTCATTGATGACAGCTCTGCCAACGGATGGAATTGAATTTCGGAATATTATAAGAGAGAGAGAGAGAAGAAGTGAGAGAGAGAGAGGGGGGGGAGACAGAGAGAGGGGGGGAGGGAGAGAGAGAGGGGGAGAGAGAGAGAAAAAGAAAGCGAGAGAGAGAGAGAGAGAAAGAGAAAGAGAGAGCGAGACAGAGAGAGAGAGAGCGAGAGAGAGAGCAAGAGAGAGAGAGAGCGAGAGAGAGAGAGACAGAGAGAGAGGGGAGAGAGAGAGGGGAGAGAGAAAGGGGAGAGAGAGGGGAGAGAGACAAAGAGAGAAGGGAGAGAGAGAGAGGGGAGAGAGAGACAGAGAGAGAGGGGAGAGAGCGAGAGTGAAAGAGAGAGAGAGAGGGGAGAGAGAGAGAGAGATAGATAGATAGATAGATAGATAGATAGATAGATAGATAGATAGAGAAAGAGAGAGCGAGAGAGAGAGAGGGAGAGAGAGAGAGAGAGACAGAGAGAGAGAGAGACAGAGAGAGACAGAGAGCGAGAGAAATTTATGATTTTTGATGAATAATGGAAGTAACAGTTTTGCGAATTTTAAATTCCGCGTTGGCTCCTAGGATCTGATTATCAATGTTATTGAGCTCCATTAAAATGCCTTCTTTAGGGCCTCTATGAATCGGAATCCAAGTCTCGCGTGACGTTTATGAAGTTTACGTCTGTGAGGTTGATCTCAGTTGTTGTTTTGAGTCCCATGGAACCCAGGGCGCTAGTCAGGTCCTTTCTGAGTTTATAAAAGGTGTGTCCGTTAGCCCCCCGCCTAGAGTGTCATCTCTATAGAGACCAAAGAGGACTAAATGAGAACTTTCTTTTTAAAGTGTCCAGGATGTAAAACCCAACGAGGTCTTAAATGTCGGCGCTGTCGTAGGCTCCCATCGCTATATGAAAGGAATCCCCAAGAATGGATTGTTTAACCCTGGTCGAACCTTTATTAAACGGCCACCATTTTCCTGATGTGCATGATGATGCCTATGTCTCTATCGCTAATTTCAGTGACGCCTCAAGCAAAGGAAAGTACCTTGGTCAGTAACCCTTTCGATAGAGACGAGTTAATGTCGAATAGGAACGCACGTGTGTGTGTGTTTCTGTTTGCTTGCCGTCACCGCATGACTACCGCTGTTTGTTTGTTTACGTCCCTGTACGGAAGCGGTTCGGCAAAACAGGCTTATACATGTACCATACTGAGAAAGTATATATATATAAAAATAAATAGCAATGTGTATTGGGTTCGATTTGTTCGACTAAACCATTCAAGGTGCTGCCCCAGCTTGGCCGCAAACTAATGACTGATACAGAGAAAAAAGGTATAAAGACGAAAAGACAAAATAAATTCTTTTCTACTCTAGACACAAGGCCCGAAATTTTTGAGGAGGGAGCCAAGCGAGTAGATCGATCCCAGTACGCAACTGGTACTTAATTTACCGACCCCGAAAGGATGAAAGGCAAAGTCGACCTGGGCGGAATTTGGACTCAGTACGTAAAGACAGACGAAATACCGCTAAGCATTTTGCCCGGCGTGCTAACGTTTCTGCCCGCTTGCCGCCTTAAAGGTTAAAATAAATTAAAACCTGTCTTGAAATTGTTTTGAACCGGAGATGAACACAATGCATTTGGTTCGGTTGAATGAAATTACTTAACTTCTCTAAATATATGGGTATTTTCCAACAAGAGTCAAAAACTG
>NC_142950.1:26951176-26961176 GCF_046866305.1 Octopus bimaculoides | reverse complement strand
GTATGTATTTATATATGTATGTCTGAATGTATGTATGTATGTATGTATGTATGTATGTCATTACTCTTTTACAAAGAATAAGCTCTGGGGTCGATTTGCTCGACTAAAGGCGACCCGGAAAGGATGAAAGGTAAAATCAACCTCGGCGGAATTTGAACTCAGAACGTAACGGCAGACGAAATACCGCTAAACATTTCGCCCAGCGTGCTAACGTTTCTGCCAGCTCGCCGCCTTCGCAATCGCAGATATTATTGATTCTGTTATTATCCTTTTCAAATTGTTACACTAGATAATAATTGAGTCAATGTTATCTTCGCTAATTATTTTTCTCGTGAATTATTTGCTCCGTATTCATATGTGTGTGTGTGTGTGTGTGTGTGTGTGTGTGTGTGTACTTGCATGTTTGTGTCTGTGTTTGTCTCGTCACTATCGCTTGGCAGTAGTGTGTTTACGTCCCCGTAACTTAGCAGTTCGGCAAAGCAAAACCAATAGAATAACTACTAGGCTTACAAAGAATAAGTCCTGGAATCGAATTGTTCGACTAAACCCACTAAGGTAGTGCTCCAACATTGCCGCAGTCAAATGGTTGAAACAAATAAGAGAAATGCACACGCACGCACACACACACACACACACACACACACACACACACACACACACATACACACACACACACACACACATATAATATCGTAAAATATCAAACATTATTATCGAGTTAGAAAGCAGAGATCTAATGGATACAAATTAATTCATGAATTAATCAACATATTAACCAACAATCGTTTCATTTCACAAACAAAATTGGGCACCTTGGGCAAATGGCCACAGTCAAATGACTTAAACAAGTAAAAGATAGGCGCAGGAGTGACTGTGTGGTAAGTAGCTTGCTTACCGACTACATGGTTCCAGGTTCATTCCCACTGCGTGGCACCTTGGGCAAGTTTCTTCTACTATAGCCTCGGGCCGACCAAAGCGTTGTGAGTGGATTTGGCTGACGGAAACTGAAAGAAGCCCGTCATATATATATATGTATGTGTGTGTGTGTGTGTGTGTGTGTGTGTGTGTGTGTGTGTGTGTGTGTGTGTGTGTGTATGTTTGTGTGTCTGTGTCCCCCCAACATCGCTTGACAACCGATGGTAGTGTGTTTAGGTCCCCGTAACTTAGCGGTTCGGCAAAAAGAGACCGATAGAATAAGTACTAGGCATCCAAAGAATAAGTCCCGGGATCGACTTGCTCGACTAAAGGTGGTGCTCCAGCATGGCCGCAGTCAAATGACTGAAACAAGTAAAAGAGTAAAATAGTAAAGAGAGTAACGTCAGGTTAGAATAGAGACAACTGATGAAGGAATATTCCAAGTGGCTTTCCGTTTTCCTATGTGTTCGTTCCGTTGTCTGTAGTTCATTGTTCTAACGTCCTGTACCCTGATATGCATATATATACACACATGTAGATGTAAGTATGTACATATATGTGTGTATACATGTATATATATTCTTTGTATTATTACATTATTGAACGCACACGTCCTTTTTTGCAAGTAAGTCTACTTTATTATTCTGACGTGACTCTATCTATCTATCTATCTATCTATCTATCTATCTATCTATCTATCTATCTATCTATCTATCTATCTTTCTATCTATTTATCTATCTGTCTTCCTCTATCTTTCTATCTATCCCTCTGTCCTGGCCTCTACTTCACTGCTATACCCTTCTGTCCCTTCCTCCTTGTTCCACTTCCTCCCTCCACCATCCTCTCTGCTCTCGTGTGACCTGTGGTCAGCTTTCTTTTCACTCCAGCCGCTGTGAAGGCAAGACGAACTACTAGCGTTCTACCTCAGATTCGCGTTTGGCCGTACGGGCTTTTGAATGTTGTTTTCACTGTCCAATTTTTCCTGTCTTGGTTTGTGTTTGCCACCTTGGAATCCTCTGTGTAGTGGGTTGATCCACTACTCAGAAAGCGACTATTCTAGAGTACGTTCTGTCTTATCTTCGAAACGTCAGGTTAGAATAGAGACAGCTGATGAAGGAATATTCCAAGTGGCTTTCCGTTTTCCTATGTGTTTGTTCCGTTGTCTGTAGTTCATTGTTCTAACGTCCTGTACCCTGATATGCATATATATACACATGTATATGTAAGTATGTACATATATGTGTGTATACATGTATATATATTCTTTGTATTATATATATATATATATATATATATATATATATATATATATATATATATATATATATATATATATATATATAGATAGATAGATAGACAGATATGGTGAAGAGTGAGTTCAGGGGATTAGAGGGAGGTGTTGCGTGAGAGGAAAAGGGTGGCGGGAGAAAGTGAGGCAGAGTGTATGTGCTGTGTGAAAGAGTAAGATGTGTGTAGGTGTGAGAAAGAAAGGTTTCGGTAGAAGGACGATATAGAAAATGATGAAGAAGAGAGTGGGCTGTCGAATAAAAACAAAGTTTGCAAGATGAATTAAGTAAAAACAAGAGAAAACGAGAGGTTGCACGGGGCTGTATAATAATATACAGAGTGAAGTTTATATATATATATATATATATATATATATATATATATATATATATATATATATATATAGAGAGAGAGAGAGAGAGAGAGAGAGAGAGAGAGAGAGAGAGAGAGAGAGAAGCAGAAAGAGTGAGGGAATGTGGAGAGATAAAGACAAAGAGAGAAAGAGAGAGGAGAGGTAAGGAAATGGTAAAAGAGGAAAGGGAGACATTGAGAGACAATAAGCTTGTAGCTGGGCGCTGTGAGGTGGAATTGGGTGAGAGTGTTCTCTGTAGAGTTGAGTGAAATACGAGTGGAGTGTAAACTTAGTGAAGACAAATCCGTAAAAATCGGGCGCTGGTTAACTTCAGTGTTTATTGGAGTAAAAGGAAATATATATATACAGTATATTATTATATATATTTGTGCGGCAGACAACTTGTTTGACTAACGACGACGGTATGTCTAAGTTATTTCTTCTAATGTTGTTCTTATTTATTGTTGTGTGTGTGTGTGTGTGTGTGTGTGTGTGTGTGTGTGTGTGTGTTTGTGAGAGGGAGTTTGTATGTGTGTCTATCTTTTATCTTTTATCTTTTACTGGTTTCAGTCGTTGGACGGTGGTCATGCTGCGGCAAAAAGACCTTCAAGAATTTTAGTCGAAAAAAAATCAACTCCGGTACTTTTCTTTTTAAGCCTCGTACATACAGTACTTATTCTATCGCTCTCTTTTGCTGAACAGTTAAGTTAGGGGAACGTAAACACACCAACACCGGTTGTCAAACGGTGATTAGGTTCACGTGCACACACACACACACACACACACACACACACACACACACACACATTGACGATGGGCTTCTTTCAGTTTCCGTCTACCAAATGCATTCAGAAGGTTTTGGTCGGCCCGAGGCTATAGGTGTTACGCAGTCGGACTGAACCCGGGACCATGTGGTTAGGTAGAAAATTTCTTTACACACAACCACACCTGTATATAAAAGTAATGTGTGTTTGTGAACGTGTGTGTGTGTGTGTTTGCGTGTGTGAGTGTGTGTGTGCATCTGTGTGTGTACATGGTTAATGGTTATATATATATTTTATAATGAGTGAGGCCGGTATATATATATATATATATATATATATATATATATGCACAAACACATATGTACACACATATGTCTGGCTCCCCCTCTGCCCCCCTCCCCTTCTGTATATGTCATACACACATGCACTCACATACATGCACATATACATATATTTATACACATACACCACAGCAATACACATGTACATGTGGAATTAGCAAACATCCTTGTAAAAAAAAAAAAGTGTATATATTCTCTGTAATATTTTCCAGAAATACCAATTTGCATATACCCACGCAGACATACGCACGCGCACACAAATGTATATATATACATATACATACACACATACACACACATACACACACACACACACACACACACAAATATATTGGAGCATAGATATACAGACACACCCAAACACAAAGGAACACCGTTCTTTGCCTTTCATCCTTCCGGGATCGGTGAAAGAATGTACCAGTTAAATATTGGGGTCGATGTAATCGACTTACCCCCCTTCCCTCAAAATTACTGGCCTTGTGCCAAAATTCTAAACCAGTGTTATTATTATTCGAGCTGGCAGAATCATTAGTACGCCAGGCAGAATGCTTTGTGGCATTTCGCCCGTCTTCACGTTCTTTCTGGGTTCAAATTCCACCGAGGTCGACTTTACCTTTCATCCTTTCGAAGTTGATGAAAATAAGTAACCAGTTGTGCACTAGGGTCGATTTAATCGACTTACCACGCCGCCACCACCCTCTCGCAATCTCCAGGTCTTGTGTCTATTGGAGAACGAATTATTGTATTATGATTTAGTTAGCCGATAAGGAATTATCGTCCTTGATCTCTGTAAGTTACACTCTCAGTCTGGTGAGATTAATGCGGTTGACGTTTAGTTAGCATATCTGAAAGTCTGTCTTGGGCGTCTGTTGGCCAAAAAGTTCAATAGGATTGTAATCGAAGCGAAGAATGAATGAATGAATGAATGAATAAATATACAAAGGTGTGCTGAAAAGTTCTTGGCTTTGGTTAAAAGAAAATACAGGAAGATCAGTTAATTACGATTTTATACAACATATTCCCCTCTCAGTGGTCCTTCAGTTTTTCTAAGTCCTGTAAAAGAACTCGGAATGTTGGGCCTCCAGCCAGGCCTTTCCCGATACCCTTAAAGCCAAGACCTTTTCAGTACCCCGTCGTATGCTCCAAATTAAATAACCACTTTTCGTAGTCATGTTAGTGTACGTAAATTTTATATATATACACACACGACCTAGTATAATTAACCAGTGTATATAAGTATATAATATGAAACCAACTCTACGAGGTAGTGCTGAATAATTCCTGGTTTTGGGTAAAAGAAAATACAGAAGAATCAGTTAAGTATGATCTTGTACATATTGCCATCACAGATTCATACATTTATTGGCGTGGTCATTCATTTTTTTTAAGCTCTGAACCCCCCCCCCCCAAAAAAAAAAAACAAAAAACTCGGAAATTTGACCCTCCAACCTTTCACAATACCCTTAATGCCAGGAAGTTTTCACAGCACCCCTTATAAAACATGTAATGATGTATGTACGAGAGGATGCTGAAAAGATCCTGGCCTTGGGTAATAGAAAATACTGGAATATCAGTTAATTATGATTTTATTCAGTATATTTCCCTCTCAGATTCAGACGCTTCTTGTAGGGGTCCTTCAGTTTGTTTTTAAAGCCATGTAAAAAAAACTCGGAAGGTTGGGCCTCCAACCAGGCCTTTTGTGACACCTTTAAAGCGAGGAACTTCTCAGTAGTCTCTCATATGCTCCAGAATAAAGAGCCACTCTTCATAGTTATGTTAGTGTGCGTAAATTATATATATATATATATATATATATATATATATATATATATATATATATATAACATAATATGGTAAAAATTCGATATTAATTAATATCAATTTAATACCAGGAAACTAGCACATTAAAAGAATCAGAAGGTTCAGGAAAAAAAATTTTTCGAGATCCTAAAAGGATTATAGTACTTGTGTATATAAGATTGACCAGTGACCGGTCTGTCAATATACTAGAAACTATAGTCTGCAGATAATCGAGGTATGTACAATTTTCACTGGTCTAGCCCGCCTGTTTTTGCTCCGCTGAAACCCGTATTTGAGAATTGTTTAAGTGAGCTTCTTCTAGCATATATATATATATATATATATATATATATATATATATATATATATATATATATATATATACTTTATTTAAAAGCAGCAGAAATATAACAAAAAAAACCGTTACTCTGAGTTTCACGTTCCCGTTCATCGGACAGTTTTGTTAGAAATATATATATATTAATAAATCATAGGGCAGCAAAAAAATTTTAGAAATTTTATTTACCACCAGTGGTCCATCGAGAAGAAAAAATTAGTCGATAGACTATATATTATTCATTTAAAATACAGAGATGCCTATAATAGGACATCTAACCCGCTAGAAAGAGCAGCAAAACTCCATACCACAAAAATAAGGATAATATCGAAAGGGAATGAAAAATAAAAACATTTACCAATCTATTTTCCGTACCATGGTTTCAAGCTATTTTAGCAAAATAAAAAAATATTTTGCCAGTTCAGCTATCTTCAGCGGAATACCTAGATAGAACATATAAACACGAGTTTATTTCGAGGGCCGGTTTATCGGTTTCCGTGCCGTACATATAATCCGCCCTGGATGGGACGCTGGTCCATCGCAGTATTACTCATTTTTGCCAGCTGAGTGGACTGGAGCAGCATGAAATGAAGTGTTTTGCCCAAGAACACAACACATCACCCGGTCCAGGAATCGAAACGACAATCTTACGATCAGGAGTCCAACATCCCTAGCCACTGAGCCACTGTCTATATACATGTCACTAGCCAATCAGTTATTTTTCTTCGTTCATTTTCTAATCAATTATACGAATTAACCACACCAAAAATTATTCTAATATTTCCTGTATGTACAAGTTTTTCGTCAGAGACAAGACATAACAGAAACACAGCACAACAGAAACACACCACCACAACTATCAACGTTATGTCAACATTCTTCGTTATATCCCCCTCGCATTTGGAGTGGGTCTTAATTGCCATCAAGCGATTGTACTACCTTCTCTGGAATTGAAGAAAGTTTTCATGCATCAAGAATTTGTGGTGTTTAATAAAGCCTTATTCGTTTTCATAGTTCAAATACATGCCAAAGTCACTCTGAATTATATTGCTTACCTCATTTTCGTTTTATATATATATATATATATATATAACTACACACGAATGTACGCACACACGCACATATACACACACACAAACACGCACACACACATATATGCATATATGCATATATATACATATGTATATCATGAAAATATATGCGCGCGCTTGTGTGTATATATATATATATATATATATATATATATACACACACATAGTTTTAGGCCCCCTCCCAAGCTACAGTACACATATATAAATATACATTTCTTCATGCATTCACGTACTGCATACATACATACATACATACATACATACATATATACATACATATATATATATATATATATATATATATATATATATATATATATATATATATATATATATATATATATATCACGTCTGTCATCAAGTGATCACAGGATTGTTAAGTCAACAGTTATTTATCATAGTTCAGATAGTTGTTTCTCCCTTTATTTTTGTAGCTAATTTGGAATCGCTGCTACATGCCCAAATTCCTTTCTTGAGAATTCAAAATAAGACACCCCGTGCAGCATGATCTAATAACATTTGACTTCAACGATCACGTGATCCCTTGAAAAAGGCAGCGTTCGCAATTTAACACAGCCATTATTATTAATAGCCATTCCTACTCTGAATCTACTAATGGATGCAGTGAACCGAAAACTTGATTGAATGAAACCGTGGTTCGGAAATGTAATCCCTGTTTACCCTCTATATAATTACATATATATATATATATAAATATATATATATATATATATATATATATATATATATATATATATATATATATATAGTTTTAGGGAAAATAACCAATTTTCAAGAACTCATCGATGAAAATCCACTATCACATATAGAAAAATTAATAATTAAAAGCACAATAAATGAGTATAATAATGAGTTCTTGAAAATTGGTTATTTTCCCTAAAACTATATATATTTTATATATACTTTATCTATAAGGCTCAATTTAATTTTAATTTTTATAAATTGATTTTAATTGAGTTTTTTACCTGTAATTTTGGATTTTGTCCCTAATAATATTATTATATATATATATATATATATATATATATATATATATATATATATATATATATATACGTATATATATACATATATATATATATATGTATGTATGTATATATATATATATATATATATATATATATATATATATATATGTGTGTGTGTGTGTGTGTGTGTGTGTGTGTGTGTGTGTGTGTGTGTGTGTGTGTGTGTGTGTGTGTGTGTACAGACACACGCATATGCATATACACATATATGACAAAAAATAAACAATTATATTATGATCTCTATCAGCTTACAGACGTTTCTGCTATAAGATGCACTGGACTCATACTTGAGTGCCTGAGTAACATCTTATGGCTTTATCGGACTCTCATGTATGTATATATATATAAAGTTAAAGAATTAAGGTTTAGAAAGTAGGTGTTACATGCAATATCCAAACCTTGTTTCAGGGTAAGTCTCAAGTAGTGTGTCTGCAGAGCACGTTCACCACTTATGGCTGCCAGGCATCATCAGCAATACTGTGCCTCCATCTTTGGATCTATGTCCGGAATTCCAAGGTGCATGTAGGGTATATCTTAAAGGATTAATAAGGAAGATAGTATTTGTCTTTCGTATTAATCTTTATCAACTCGTGTGTTACTTTTCAACATTCTACACACACACACACACACACACACACACACACACACACACACACACATCCATACATATACATACATATACGTACACACACATTCACACATACACACACATATGTGTTGTATTCCCAGTACCGACCAGACCATCAGGTGCTGTTGTACATCGCTTGTCACAATGGAATTCCAATTCTGTGTTGATTGCGCCATTCTTTTCCATCTTGACCCAAATCGATTAACTAAATCGTCTTCCCATTATCGTGACGGCCTTCCTAGAGACTTTTCCGATCACTTGGATACCATTCGGCAACTTACGCGGTTCCACTTGTTTGTGAAACTTACGACTCATCCAGACCTGCGGAACTTGTGCTTTCGGTATTCTGCAGACACATCGTTCACTCCGCTCCATTCTCGAATTATTCTGTTTCGAATTTCATCTCGAAATGATATTCCCAGCATGGATACGTGCTCACGTCTCACTCTCTTACTGTCTCACTTGCGCGTGTATCTAGTTGTCTGTATATGCCCATATACTTGGATGTGCGTGTGTGAGCGCGTATGTATATGTGTGTATATATATATATATATATATATATATATATATACATATATATATATATATATATATAATTTATATAAGGGCATTACTGTACAATAATGCCTCACGCTTAGAAGGACTCAAAGTTGAAAGTTGCATTCCCTCGCGTTCGGTAAAAATGTGCTTATTTTGGTAGTTTTGACTTATGGAGTCCCTCTAAGCCTGAGGCATTGCCCGTCGCTACGTTCTGAGTTCAAATACCGCAGAGGTCGACTTTGACTTCATCCTTCCGGGGTCGATAAATTAAGTACCAGTGAAACACTGGGGTCGATGTAATCGACTAATCTCCTCCCCATAAATTTCAGGTCTTGTGCCTTTAGAGTAGAAAGGATTATTATACCTGTGTTTAAGGCGGAAAGGTGGCAGAATCGTTAGCACGCTTTCATCCTTTCGGGGTCGATGGAATAAGTACCAGTAAAAAACTGGTGTCGATGTGATCGACTTGTCCCCCTTCACCCCAAAATTTCAGGCCTTATGCTTTTAGCAGAAAAGATTTTTATACTGTGCGGCGAATAAATGAATAAATAAATAAATAAATAAATACGTATATATTGGGTCGTGGAGGCGCAATGACCCAGTGCTTAGGGCAGTGGACTCGCGGTCGGAGGATCGCTGTTTCGATTCCCAGACCGGGCGTTGTGAGTGTTTATTGAGCGAAAACACCTAAGCTCCATGAGGCTCCGGCAGAGGGGGTGGGGGTGGCGAAATAATAATGAAGTATAAAATAATAATGATGTATAAAAAACCGCATTATTTATGGGATGACTCAATATAATACGTAATATGTAATATAAATAATTATAAATATAAACATATATATATGCATGTATATATATATATATATATGTGTGTGTGTATGTATATATATATA
>NC_142950.1:26941176-26943676 GCF_046866305.1 Octopus bimaculoides | reverse complement strand
TATATATATATATATATATATATATGCGCGCACTGCACACACACATACACACACATATATTCATACATACATAGATGCATGCATATATACATACATACATACAGCATTCAGAAAATAGCAATACGAGTCACCGCTCTCATATTACGTAAAATGATGTTATTAGAAGAGAAAATAGAAAAACCAAAACAAAACACTACACACTACGCACACCAAAGGCCCACAGTTCTGTGTTCGGTGTAGCAGAGAAGGCAACAGATAAAAACATTGAAAGTTACATGTATTTACTACAAGGGTACATATACCCTTACAAAACATATTTCAAAGGGGCTGTTTGTATGTATGTATTAACGTATATTTATGTATGTAAGTATGTATATATATATATTTATATATATATATATATATATATATATATATATATATATATATATATATATATATATATATGCATGTATGTATACAGATACACACACACACACACACGCACACACACACGCACATATATATATAGATAGATAGATGAGTTGTGTGTGCGTCTGCGTGAGCGCCCGTGTGTATGCATGCATGTTACTCCATCTGTGAATCTGTATTTAATGCACACATCAAACTTGAGTTCTGCAATTCAACAAAGTTCATCAAAATATTTGCATACACACCATGCAATGTTACATACACGCACACATACTCATATATATGTGTGTGAGTATGTGTGTGTACTGTATGTTAAGAAAATATCTTAATGTCTTAACAATTTTCAAGCCGATTACATGGAGGAATTGTGTTATAGCGATTCTGTTCGTTTCCATTTTGGGTGTTTTTGGCTTGTGATCGGCTTGAAAAATTGCTAAGATATTAAGATATTTTCTTAACATGAAATCAATGGTAGCCTTAATAAAGAAATTCTAGTCACCAATGCGGTGTTGAGCACTCATTCTCTTCTACTCTAGACACAAGGCCGGAAATTTTGTGGGAGGAGGCCCCCGTCGATTAGATCGACCCCAGTACGAAACTGGTACTTAATTTATCGACCCCGAAAGGATGAAAGGCAAAGTCGACCTCGGCGGAATTTGAACTCAGAACGTCAAAACAGACGAAATACCGTTAAGCATTTCGCCCGGCGTGCCAACGTTTCTTATTTCTTTACTGCTCACAAGGGGCTACACACAGAAGGGACAAACAAGGACAAAGTGTCAAAGTGTAGCTGAGGAGGTGCCCTCTTTAAAACTATTAACAGATTGCAATTTAGTTGAGAACTGAATTAGTGGTGAAGCTGTGATTGACGAAACGGTGGACTTAAGAATATATTCAACCACTACCGTAGTTGAATGATATGCTACGAAGTATACTAAACGTTTTTATAAATCGATATTGTGTTAGTAGTGCACTTCAATCACGTGTTAAGGTCATTTCTACAGATTTTCTATAATTTCTATTGAAAATCTGTAGAGATGTCCTTAACACATGATTTGTAATCCTTCACTCTGAAGGCGGTTTAGGTGTATGTCTGTTTGTATGCACGTACGTATGTACGTCATTATTCAGTTTATTTCAAGATTTCTTGCCAATGGCGAAAGAACCGGTTCCTAACCTAGTTCCAAGGCTTCTTCATTAGAATTTCAACATCACCAACAGGGTATGTATGTATGTATGTATGTATGTATGTATGTATGTATGTATGTATGTATGTATGTATGTGCAGATTTGTGTGTTTTATATATGTATTCTCATGTATGTATGCATGCTTAGCGGTATTTCGTCTGTCTTTACGTTCTGAGTTCAAATTCCGCCGAGGTCTACTTTACATTTCACCTTTTCGGGATCGATAAATTAAGTACCAGTTGCGTACTGGGGTAGATCTAATCGACTGGCCCCCTCCCCCCAAATTTCGGGCCCTGTGCCTAGAGTAGAAAAGAATATTTATACACTTTTTCACCAATAGATAAAGAGCCAGGTTTTAACTGAAAAGAATGCACGAATCTATGTGACCAATATGGGTCTACGTTTGAGTCGTTATATATTGCGAGTGTGTATATAATTGTGTTTTGTGTGTGTACACATGTATGTATAGGCATTTGTAAACATATGTATGTAAGCTTGCATGAATTATGTACATATGAGGGGGTGCTGAAAGTTCCTGGTTTTGAGTAAGATAAAATGCAGGAGAATCAGTTATGATTTTATTCAACGTATTCTCCTCTCAGATTCGCATACTTATTTCAGCGGTCCTTCAGTTTTTCTAATCCCTGTAAAAGAACTTGGAAGATTGGGCCTCCAACCTGGTCTATCGTGATACCCTTAAAGCCAAAAACTTGCTGTCGATGCACACACCCAACTGTATACATCTTTCCACCTAAAAAATCTCAGATTAGAATCTTTGGAATACAGTTCTATATTTAAGAGATGAGGAATTATGTACATTATTTACATTATATACATTATTTACATTTGACAGATATTTGTCCTCATCTTGTTTGTTGTTAGCACAACGTTTCGGCTGATA
>NC_142950.1:26923676-26936176 GCF_046866305.1 Octopus bimaculoides | reverse complement strand
TATTAAGTACTGGGGCTGATTTATTCGACTAAAATTTTTTTTAGAAGGTTGCGCCCCAGCATAGCCGCAGTCTAAAAACGGAAACAAAATCTAATAACGGAAGAAAAAATCAATAATTTTAAGGGGAGGAGTTTAGTCAATACCCTCATCTTCAACACTTAACTGTGTTTATTTATTAGAGGAAAAAACGCAAAGTTGACCTCAGCGGGATTTGAACTCAGAAGAAAAAGGCTATGGAATGTTTTTTTTCGCGACTCTCTAACGATTTTGCCAGCTCACTCATAGCTTTGTAAGCGTAAGGAGTGGAATGTTTGGAAGCATTAGTGTCTAATAAGTTTAACTGAAATTGATTGTTGCCTGATGAAATAAATATCTAGAAAAAAAGCTATCAAAGAAAGATTTTATGAAATGGTAATTTTTAAAAGAAGAGAAGGAATAGAAGAAAAGGTAGACAGAACGAAAGAAGGAATTAAAAAATAAAAGAATGGTAGCGTGTCACATCATTTAACTAACAGAATAATTAAATTACAGGAAAATAATGTTAATAAAATTATTTCCGATATTTAATCAACAATCTTTTATTACCAATGCGTAGGCTTAGCTGTGTGGTTAAGGAGCTTGGTTTGCAGCCACCACATGGTTTCGGGTTCTATTCCACTATGTGACACCTTGGGCAAGTGTCTTTATGGCTATTATAACCCCGGACTGACCAATGCCTTGTAAGTAAATTTCATAGACGGAAATTGTGTGGAAGTTCGTTGTGTATGTACAGTAATTCCTAGCCATATCGCGACTCACCTATCGCGGTTTATTATTTAAGCTTACGTCGATTCCTCCGTGGGGTTGTTTTGCATTTATAATAAAATAGATACATACAAATTATGAAAATAGTAAAACAAATATATACAGTACAGTAGTGTTTCTACTTCGCGGATTTTCATCTATCGCGGGGGATTTTGGAATGGAAAACCCACGATAATCGACAGATTACTGTGTAAATATATATATATATATATATATATATATATATATATATATATATATATAGTCGATTCAAACATGAACAAGCAAGAAAAAACAACAACGCGAGGACGTGGAATAACTACAGTGTTACTGGACGCTCAGAGACAGACAAACAGATAGACAGACAGACAGACAGACAGATAGATAGATAGATAGATAGATAGATAGATAGATAGATAGATAGATAGATCGATCAAAGGTGCAGAAACGATGTACTCCGAATGAATTAAAAGGTAACATAATCCAAGGGTAGATTAAGAAACCCATGAATCAGGTACTCCAAAACTGTCGGAAGGACAAGGACAGTCCGTGGGAGCGTGCAGTAAATAGTCAATTCAAATGAAACAAGAACAAAAAATAAAACGAACGTGAGGACATGCACAAGAAACGTATTAGCTTGATGCTCAGTGAAAGGTCCGAATTTGACGTTTCGAGCGTAACTCTTCGTCGGAAAGGAGAAAGCGAAAAGTCCAAAGATGGAGAAGAAATCGTCAAATGTAACTACACGTGTGCCATTGACGTTTCCTTCTCCATATTTGAACTTTTCCCTTTCTCCTTTCCAACGAAGAGCTACGCTCGAAACGTCAAACACTCTCCTTTCACCGAACATCAAGCTAATACCTGTCTTGCGCACGTCCTCATGTTCCTCTTTTATTTGAATTGTTTGTTTATTTCAAATGACTATATATATACACACACATATATACATATATATATACACACACACACATATATATATATATATATAATGTTGATACACACGCATATATGTACTCATACATACACACATGTATATATGTGTTCGTATGTGTGTATGTGTGTGTGTGTGCTGAGTGAGTGAAAGAGAGAGTAAGAATTCGTTATGTTGTTACCTAACAACACGTATTAGCATCAACAAAATGAAACAGAATTTGAAACTTGGGCGATGACGGTGGTGGTGGTTGAGTTGATGCGGGGTGTGTGGTAGTGGTGGTTGTGATGGTGGTTGCGGTGGTAGTGGTGATCTGTTTTCATCCCCTTCTCTCTTTCCCTCCCCTCTCCGTTTCCATCCCCCCTTTTTCTTTCCGTATGTCTAAGACTATTGCTATTAAATTTCGTGACACTTTGGTCTCACTATTTACAGGATTCAACATGGCATCGCAGACATTCTCCATTTTGGCTTTACTCTGTTACCTCAACGCATTCTTTCTCTACACATTGTCTATGGCGTGTCGTTCTCTGCAGAAATGCCGACCAATTATAACTGGAATATCTTGCCTGGTCTTTTTTATCGGTGAGTACACAACTTTCCCACATGTAACATCTCACACATCTCACATACTACTTTACTAAAGACAGATGTGTTAACCCTTTAGCACTTAAATCATTTATTTAAAAGTGAAACTAATTTATTCCCATTGTTTTGAATAAGTCATGCATTATCTCGTTGCTTTGAGATTTTGATGAGCTAATGGTTAATTTTTAGAATAATAAAAGGATGAAAGGCAAAGTCGACTTCGGCGGAATTTGAACTCAGAAAAGAAAGACGGATTAAATACCGCTAAGCATTTTGACCGGCGTGGTAACGATTCTGCCAGCTCGCCGTCTTCATTCAGTTCTATAGTAAGTCGTTATATGCATGGTGAACAGCGTAAACAAACTATGATTTGTATATTTATTTTTAATATGTTCCGACAGATTCGAACGTGAATATGTTAACCCATGTTGTGTTTCGTAACAGAAGGACAACTTCTCTTCTACAACGAATGTATATTCGTAGCACATACGATTCCTTAGGTGATAAACTTAATAATCTGAAACTGCCAATTTGGAGACCTTAACCGAATCCATTCTATGACAAGCATCCGCACCCGATCTCCGGTTATATAGATGTCCTTTTAGGCAGTTTTTATTGCTATTTCCCCTGTATTATTTCCAAATCATTGGTTTTAAGCATTCGATATTATGCCATGTGGATTTTGTGATTTCAAGCTTAGATATCCAGATTTTTTGATCTTATAATATTCGGTCTTGTGAAAATTATATACATCTTTTTGCGTGTGTGTCTGGGAGAGAGAGAGAGAACGAGAGAGAGAGAGAGAGAGAGAGAGAGAGAGAGAGAGAGAGAGAGAGAGAGAGAGAGAGAGAGAGAGAAAAGACAATAGAGGTATCATAGGCGCAGGAATGGCTGTGTGGTAAGTAGCTTGCTTACAAACCACATGGTTCCGGGTTCAGTCCCACTGCGTAGCACCTTGGGCAAGTGTCTTCTACTATAGCCTGGACCGACCAAAGCCTTGTGAGTGGATTTGGTAGACGGAAACTGAACGAAGCCCGTCGTATATATGTATATGCGTGTGTAATCGATCTCCCAATTTCTAAATTTGCATTTCACCTTTATCTATCTATCTATTAATTAATTAATTAATTATGGAATTTATTAATAATTTGTTTGTTTATTTGTTTATTTTCAGTGAGTCTCCAAATTATGACGATGATTGTGTTCTCTGTGAAAGTTCATCATCACACAGACGACGTCACAGAACTTCATTTGGGCAAGGACGAGAAACGACTTCCGCTAAGGCTGTCATGGTCTTTCACGGCCGCCATTGTCTCAACGATTCTATCAACCATCAGCGGTGTCTGCATCTCCATAGAACTCAGAAATATTATCGTCGATGAATTCCAGTGAACATTCGGATGGCCTCTTGTGAAACAAGGCAAAAAATGGCGACGTCGAAACGGTGTACAACCACTACTACTACTAATGCCGCTGCTGCTACTACTACTACTACTACTACTACTACTACTACTACTACTATTACTACTACTACCACCATCGCCACGGTCACTACGATCATCATCAACCCCTCCCCTCCAACAACCACTACCACAACAGCAACGTGTCATCACTACCGCCAATGCCGCCACTACCGCTGCTACCACCGCTACTCCGATTACAACGACCACCACGACGACGACTACCACCACCACTACTACCACCACTACTACCACCACTACTCCCGAGCATGAGCTAACGTGGGAGCTGCTATATATATTCGCTCGACCAGCTAGAAATAATAGCCAGGTGCCCCTCAAATGATACTGTACGCATTGAATAAAGTAGTCCCAGATATGCAATGACCAAGAAATGAAGCAGGATAGTCGTGGTCGTAACGTTATTGATCTTAGGTCTACTCGATCAGAACTAACCCAAATTCAACAACAGAAACAATATTTTCAACCCCCCCCCCCCACCCCACCCCACACACACACCATCACCACCGTGAGCTAATCCCGTGAGTTAATTTCCAGTGAGCTAATCCCGAATTTGCATTTAAGTGTTCAACCGTTTCTCTCTCTGCAGTTATGTATCACCACAACAGACATGCGACAGTCTGTTGCCAAATCTATCAAACAACTACTTGAACCAGCTACACTACACATTCAAGACAAAACCAAAATCCTTCTTTACACATATGCCTCTCTCTCTCTCTCTCTCTCTCTCTCTCACCCTCCACATAATCACACGCATATATATACCTATATATATATGTTTTCTGCAATGGTTTGATAAGTGGTGCCATGTTTTCACAATTCTGTAAATAATAATAATAACAACAAGAGTACTCAGAGAGCGAAAACCTCCGCCAAGGCAACACCAACGTCCTCTCAACGATTAGCCGGAGATGATTTTTAAAATGAGAATATCTGAAATAAACTCGACTGCTGAAGGCAGAGGTAATGATAATATTTTTATAAGCTTTAAGCGTGTATTGACTAAAGAAAATAGTCAATAGACGAAAAAAATAAAATAATTGCGGGTGTCTGTACGCGTGGGTATCGAGCCCACACCGATGTGCTTTTATGACAAGCGTGCTACCATTAAAGCAACGTTCCCCGTGGTTTCTTTTGTCAGATTTAAGAACTATAATTTAGTAGTGTTGTTTATAATGAACAAACATGTGTGTTCTTATCTTCTATCGTATCACACTTCTCTTTCTTTCTCCTCCTTCCCTCTCCTTCCTTTTTTCTCCTCTTCCTTTCTCCGTCCTGGGTTGTTATTTCGTACTCCTCTGAAGGGTTGGTCCCGCTTGTAAAAGCTGCTCTAATTGTGCAGAAACTACCATGACGGCCAAAAGGCAGCAGTTTTTATGCCACCTGGATTCTTATCTCAATTTACCATGTAGGTGTCGCCATAAACCGGTCCCATTCCGCTTTGCTGTAAGATGTCGCAACAACAAACCGATAGATACTCATTCAAGATCTGATGTGAACATTACACACCACAGTTTCACGAGAGAACCATTAAAGCCTGTACTTATTTTACATCCCCTTTGAAAATTAACTGGAATATACATTATGCTTTTCGAAGTCACACAAGACATTCCTTTTCACCACTTTGTTACCCAACTCGGTTTCAAAATCATCATGATATCTCTGTCCTTTAATTTATCTGGAGAAATTTCACTCGATTTCAAAATCCTCATGATATTTCTGTCCTTTAATTTATCTGGAAAGGTTTCAATATATTCTAGAACAATGTCGTTGTGCACATCTGTGCAATAGATTCAATCAGAGGCCGAGTTACAACGATACATCAATCACGTATGTTTAACATTCAGAACGTTAGGCTCGGTCGGCAAAAGTAGAGTTATACTACTGTGTTTATGGACAGTTGACGAGCCTGTATAACATACATTCAATAAAGTTGTTGTCACGGACCTTTTTGTCGAATCTTTCTTATACTTTTCTTTGTGTAGTTTGTATCACGTGTCTTACATTTCCACGTCGGTTTACATAATGAAAGCCGATCTGCGTGCTACGGGTAAATTATGAAGGAATTTATGAGCAGAGGAGAAACTTTGCTATAAAATATATAAATACAATTAATGTGAAGATACATTTTAAAATAATCAAATACAGAAGTAGACATAACGTACAATATACTCTCCTTTGGGACATATTGTATTGCTGGTAGTCTGATGTACATAAACGGATATATTCGCGTGATCTCTTGCTCAGCGGAATTGCAAAGAAGATGGCAAGTGTGTGTTGCAAAGAGGATGGCAACTGTGTGTTGCAAGGTGTATATATCACAGCGCAGAAGCCGATAATATACAGAAAATCTGCAATATCAAAAACACACCAAGTACAATTTGTTATGCAAATAACTTTGCGAGTGTTCTTTAAGCCAGAAAATCAATATTAAAATTACAATTTAAATGTATTTAGAGGCAGGAGGTGTTGTAATAATTATATGGAAAAATATTTCATAATTATATTGAGAAGACTTTTATCCTGTAAATCGATTTCTGAGAGGATTGCATTAAAAGTGAAAAATAACCGCAATTAGAGTGATAATGTATACAAAATTATATAACTGTGAACATGTGCGCGTATGTATATATGTATATATATATATATATATATATATATATATACATATATACGTACACTCACACACACACACCCTACGCACGCATGCACACACACACAAGTATATGCATGCCTATATATAGATACGCACACACACACATATATAAATATGTGTATGTCTATCCACGGACGTCTGTCATTGATAAGGCCCAAAAAGCCGAAATCCAGTGATCTGACAGTTCTAGTGGCCATAGCGGACGGTTATCGCCCGCCAGCGATATAATCGCGAGTGCTTTTATGCACCACGAATCCGTATGAGAGGGTCTCTCGTGGTAAATAACGCAGTATTCTGTGTTCTAATACAACATTAACTTTAAGTGACAAATAAATATTATTTTACGAGTGCTTGCGCTCGGCTGTTGTACAAACACTTCAAGCAATGCCTCATCATCCACAACAGCAGGTCTCATTGATTTGTGTTCGTCGCTGGTTTCACCTTCTTTTATGCGTCTGAACCAGCTTTGTGGCACACGTTTGCTGACAGTTCCTTGGCCTTCCACATTATTTCTTTCTGATGCTGTTCTTGCATTCAGCCCTTTTTTTCCCCCACAGGTTGCGTAAAATGACTCTACTCGAATTTTTTTTTCACCACCCGTTATCGAAACTGTAAAATACAGAATAAACAATTCAGCTAAGATTGGACAACAAGTTGTGTCAAATTAATAATATAACATGGAGATACAAGTTGGCAAAAATCGTCAGTAAAATCCGAAAGAACTGTTGACTCAACCTGGTACACACATACACACACATATACACACACATACACACATACATACATACATACATACATGCATACAGATAGACAGACTAACACACACATACAAATTGAAACCTGCTTTCTCTGTTCCATAAGCTCTATTCATATTTTCAATTTCAAACTTGTTCAGTTCTCACCTATATATATATATATAATAAAAAAAGAAATTTTAAAGAATTTCGCCTCGTCATCGCCAAAAAAGCATTGTGAAGACTCCATGAAAAAACCTGAAAAAAAAAAGCATCGCGAAAACATCACAGAAACAGGAAATTATAGGCGAAATGAAATAGATTTAAAATAATCTTTTTATATTTATAAAAATCAATTTATCGAATGGTGTAATTTGAAATATATTAAAAACTAATATATATATATATATATACATATATATATATATATATATATATATATATATATATATATATATATATATATATATATATATATATATATATATATATGTATAGGATATTGTCACGTGATCATAAGTAAATAAATAGAAGTATTAATCTTGAGATTGTCTTCTTTGAAGATTATGATATAACAAACGTCGAGAATGGTGGAGTAGAGAGAAGAGAGAGAGAGAGAGGCAGACAGACAGAGACAGATAGACAGAGACAGAGAGAAAGAGTAGAAGTAGTAGTAGTAGTAGTAGTAGTAGTGGTGGTGGTGGTGGTAGGTGTGTATAAAATATATTGTTTGTGAGAGTAATAGGGTTAGAATCTAGGTGAGAGAGAAAGAGAGAGAGAGAGACAGAGACAGACAGACAGACAGAGACAGAGAAGTATTAATTATTGTAGTAGAAAGGATTACTCCTACTACTACTACTACTACTACTACTACTACTACTACTACTACTACTACTAATAATAATAATAATAATAATAATAATAATGATAATAATGATAGTATTAATAATAATAAAAATAATAATAAAAATAATAATAGTAATAGTAGTAGTAGTAGTAATAGTAGTGGTGGTAGTGGTAGTTGAGTAGAATAAAATATATTGTTTGCAAGTTTGTGCGAGTAATGAGGGTAATATTGGAGTGAGAGAGAGAGAGAGAGAGAGAGAGAGAGAGAGAAAGAGAAAGGAGTTTGTGTTTTTATGTATACTAGACTACCCGTGATCCGTTGAGTCACAGGGAAACTCTGAGTTTCCCAGCATCAGAGTTTTGTTTCGTGGGTTAGAAAGATTTGGCTGCTATTTCTTGCACGCCCTGTCTTTCGGATCCTTTATCGCAAATAACTGTTACGTGGCAGCAGGGCGTGCTAGAAATAGCAGCCAAATCTTTGGAGGGGCGATACGTTGAATGCATTCCACAAAAACTATATCACACTGAGGTCACGGACGGGTCTTTTACGAAATATCTACCGTATTTTTAAAGTCATTTTCACTTTAGAATATATTTTGAATATGTCAAAAAAAACAAAATATATATTTGTAATGGTATTCACTTGAAAATAATTTAAAAAAACATTATTGCTAAAATATA
This sequence comes from Octopus bimaculoides, assembly GCF_046866305.1. Taxonomy (NCBI): domain Eukaryota; kingdom Metazoa; phylum Mollusca; class Cephalopoda; order Octopoda; family Octopodidae; genus Octopus; species Octopus bimaculoides. Next base: position 26,927,482 of record NC_142950.1, on the reverse strand, counting down.
CGTACTTACTGTACAAACAGATTACATTTTTGAAATCACATTCACTTAAAAATATTTGCAAATGATTAAAATATTGTGTTTAACAAATGCGAAAACAGAAATTGTAAAAAAAAATAAATCGTTTTTTTTCCGTTGTCAACTGACTGACTAATAGAAAGATAAGAGTTTCTTCCCTTTCAGGATGAAGATTATTTTCGGAACATTTTCCCATTATGCACCGTTTTGGGTATTTATACCCCCGAAAATGTCTAATATCTTGAAAACTACTTCACCGATCTACGCGAAGCTTGTTTTATTCGATTCGTATTAACATTTCAGGGTAACCCTAATTCCATGTTATTTTCCCATTATGCGCCAGTTTCGCTGAGTAACATTACAAGCAAGCAAGACTGAAACAGACTTTTAATGTATTATAGATATGTATTCATAAGTAAATACATGTAAATGCGCTCGCATGCGTGCGCGTGTGTGTATATATCCAGACAGGCAGATCATACTCATAAAGACACTTATTCCACTCCCCATTCCTGATCGATTTATGCACCATTTAGTCATGATGTCAACAAAGGCTACAGAAATTTGAATAAGGCTAATCAAGTAGTTTTATTTAGCTCAACTGCGGCTGATGAGGCAAAGAGCCATCGAAACAGCTTGATGCCGTGCGAAGTTACTAGCAGCAAACATTAACTATTTTCTTAGTGCGATATATTTGAGATCCATCTTCCTGTTTACTTAATCTACTCAGTGATTTCGTGGTTAAATATCTCTTTTAGATGAACTGATAATATACAGTCTAAGTTCATGAGTGTCTATTTACTGCTGATATATATATATATATATATATATATATATGTATATATATCACTGGTGCCAAGCTGTATTGGCCTTTGATTTCTCTTGAATAACATCAGTGGCGTGGAACGGGGAGGCTGGTATGCATGGGCGACTCCTGGTCTTCCATAAAAACAATCTTGCCCGGACTTGTGCCTCAGAGGGGAACTTTCTAGGTGCAATCCCATAGTCATTCATGACGGAAGGGTCTTTAAGGATTCTTTAAGAATCAAAGCACTTCGACATATAACGCACCACGTACAAACACAAAGAGATCACAATGAGATAGAAGAACACTGTAGACTGAGACTGCAAGTGCTGGAAAGATACTGTAGATATGCAAGAACCAAATCAGGTTTGTAATCATCGATCCGATTCACCAGTAGATCCTTGGTGAGGCGTTTCCGTAGGAATTTTATTTTATGTTTTCGTAAAAGAGTACAAAATACTATACAATCCACCATCATCAGATGAAGTTTTAAACAGGTAAGATTTCAAACAATCGACCTGGACATAGCCAACATTTATATATAATTAGTGAACCGAGTGGTGCTTTGTGATCTTGAGCAAAACATTTTATTGCATGTTGCTCTAGTCCAGTTCGCTGTGAATGAATGCCAACAAAAGCCGTGAAATTAATCCTATGACGGACTGGTTTCCCGTTCAGCGCGTAGTGTTGTAATCTGGTTAATTTTCCGCTTCAAGAGCTCAGGGACCCCTGATAGACTTATGACTTAAGACAATGCAAGCAAAATTCTTTATATGGGCCCGGAACATCAGAGAGGTGTTTATTTCTGGCAGGAAATAAACCTTTGATGTATATATATTTCAGCCTTTCATGTATATATATATATGTATATATATATATCTATATCTATATCTATATATATATATATATATATATATATATATATACACACATATATATATATATGTGTGTGTATATATGTATATATGTATATATATATATATATATATATATATATATATATATATATATATATATGTAAGTATATATATATATATATATATATATATATATATATATATATATATATATACTTACATATATATATATATATATATATATATATATATATATATATATATATATATACATATATACATATATACACATATACACATGTACAAACACAAACATGCGCACGCATATACACACATACATACATAGAAACTCGTTTGTATATGCGTATACACGTGCGCGCGTGTACATACACATACCGCATACGTACGCGCATGCACACAGTCACACACACACATACATACACGTACAACCAAACACTCATTTATATATTTGCAAACATGCAGACACGTTACATCATATGCGCACATATGTATACACACACGACATACAAACATACAAATATATACATTTGCACACACTAACACACACATTCGCGCGCACACCAGCATGCACGCAGGCACGCACACACGCACACACCAGCATGCACGCACACACACACACACACGCTTTAATTAGAACTTTGGAATTGTGGAGACTGCTGCATTACTAACAAGGGAAATAGCTCCGTCTTGACTACTGGGTGTGAAATGTTATTGATTATCTCCCTTGTATTTGAAATTCTGTCGGGCACTCTCAATGTCATTGGTTCAACTAATCTGAAAATAACGAATCATTGATTCGATATCGATCTCAGATTTGGAACAATTTTAATTATATCTTCGAAAATGGAAAGGACAGGCATGAGTGTGAAACCACTTTTTGTCATTGGTTTCATTCTCTCTTCTTCCTTACATTACATAGGTATGTGTGTGCGTTGGTGTGTGTGTGTGTATTTCTATATGTATTTATTTATGTGTTTCCTCTTAAATCGGTTATTATATGTCGACCAACCACAGTTGAAACGCGCGTAGGTTCACGAAAGAATGCTGTAAGTAACTGCTTAATAAAATTATAGATGTGGAAAAAATCTCTGCTCTCCTGATCATTGTATATATATATATATATATATATATATATATATATATATATATATATATATATATATATATAGGAGAATTTACGAAAAAAAAACAGCAACAGACGAGGACAGGTGGTGTAAACAACAAAAGATGTATTAGTTTAACGCTCGGGAATAGAGAAAGTCTTTAACGTTTCGAGCTACGCTCTTCAACAGAAAGAAATAAGGAGAAAAAAAATTTGAATGTAGTGGTCAGCGATCTATCATATCGTTTTTGGATTTGGTTTGCAAGATTCTTTATATGAGTTCGTGTGTTGAAGCATATTCTGCTGTGTCTGGGAAGAGTCATTTTCTTTTTGTGCCTTATAATTTAACACACTCACCGGTAAAATCTATTGAAAAGGTTGCAAGACGCAACGAAAAGTTTAGGACAATGAAAATAAGAAATAAGTGGAAATTTTACCGGTGAGTGTGTTAAATTATAAGTAATTTTTCAAAAAGACTTTCAAGTATGTATGTATGTATGTATGTATGTATGTATGTATGTGTTTATTTGTTTATTTGCATCGTTATCACTCTTTACCCAGCGGACTTGGTCCTTAATAACGATATCGGGGATTAAGTTCAAATCATTTGAACGATACTACGTCTTTTCTATACTGAATATCTCTGGATCTCACCTGTTGACTCCTCGCTCTCTCTCCCCCCCCTCTCTCTCCCGCCTCTCTCTCCCCTCTGTCTCTCTCCCCCCTCGCTCCTCTCTTTCTCCCCTCTCTCTCTCCCGTCTCTCTCTCCCCCTCTCTCTCTCCCCTCTCTCTCTCCTCTTCTCTCTCTCCCTCATTCACTCTCTCTCCCTCATTCACTCTCTCCCTCATTCACTCTCTCTCCTCTTATTCATTCTCCCTCTCTCCTCTCTCTCTCCCTCATTCACTCTCTCCCCCTCATTCACTCTCTCCTTTCTCTCCCCCTCATTCACTCTCTTTCCCCTCTTTCTCCCTCATTCACTCTCTCCCCCTCTTTCCCTCTGCCTCT
>NC_142950.1:26911176-26918676 GCF_046866305.1 Octopus bimaculoides | reverse complement strand
TTTTAATATCTAATTTACAGCTTTAATTAGAAAATTATCTCTTTCGCGTAACATCACGCAACAGATGAGAGCAATTTTTTCTTTCTTTATTTCAATATTGGAATATGATTTGTTCCATTTTTTTTTCTGTCTTTCAACCAAACCATTTTCTTTCTTTTTTTTCCTTTTTTTATTCTTCCATATTTTACGTAATCGTCATTCCAGGTTGTCAAACTCTTATAACTTCTATAATCCTTTCCGGATATTTTGTGAAAAGGGACAAGTCAGTTACACCGACTCCAGTGTTTCACTGGTACTTAATTTATCGAACTTCGAAAGGATAAAATGCAAAGTCGACCTCGGCGGGATTTGAACTCAGAACTCAAAGACGGACCAACAGCCGCTAAGCATTTTATCCCAGCGGGCTACCGATTCTGCCAGATTGTCGCCTTTTTGCAATTACTAATAATAATCGTTTCAACTAAAAGCACAAGGCCTGAAATTTTGGTGGGGGGGGGGACTAGTTAATTACATCTACCCAGTGTTTCACTGGTACTTATTTTATCGAACCCTAAAAGGATAAAAGGCAAAGTCGACCTCGGTGGATTTTGAACTCAGAACGTAAAGACAGACGAAATACCGCTAAGCATTTTGCCCGGCGCGCTGCCACCTCGCCGTTTTTTCGTAACTATTATAATAAAAAGTGGGAAAATATTTCTCGAAAATCTTGATTTTTTTTAAGGTTTATAAATCAATCAATCTTCCGCGAAACTGGCCTATCAATTTCTTATTATTATTTTCGAGTAACTTTCGCAAAAATTTCACTGGTGATAGTGTGTGTGCGTATGTGTGTGTGTGTGTGTGTGTGTGTGTGTGTGTGTGTGTGTGTGTGTGTGTGTATGAAAGCAAGGATATGGAGTTAAACTCACTTGATTTCCGATTCGATTTCACTATGTTGTAACTTGGGTAACTATATTTTTCTATAGTAAGATAGCTTCATGCTGACCAACATTTTGTAAGAAAATTTGGTAGACTTACATATTTATACACACATACGCGCCCGCGCACTCGCGTGTATGTGTATATGCGCGTGTAAGTGTCGTGTGTGTTGTTACGACTGAAGACTGTTGTCGTTGTGTCCCTTAAATCGGTGGTTCCAAAATTAGTAGTAGATTAATAAATATTAATCGTAAAAATACGCAAGGTTCGATGTGATACTCTATAAAGTTAATTCCCAGTATGACTGCAGGTCAGTAACCGCCAGAATAAAAAGGATAAATACACACGTATGTTACATAGCACCTATCACTGTTTCAGGCGCTGAAGAATACTTCAGCTTTATTTCTCAATTTTTCTATGGCCACAAATTTTCAGCTGTCTCTTTTAAACAGTTGTTATTTCAACGGAGTTTTGCTGCTATAAGTTCCAAGTCGTAAACAGATGGATTTTTTTTAAAAAATCAGAATAATATCAAAACAAAAATAAATTCAAGGACGTCACTAACAACACATCTTAATTGCAATCCAAAAATCCCTCTTTCCTCACAAAATGTTTTGATCTGTTACATCTGCAGACGCCATTTCTATTATCAAAAGTGAAAGTAGAGTTGTACGCTCAAATATCGTTACATGATTGTTTGAAGTTTAGAGAGATCCATGAAATACACAATTCCTTTTGAAATCTATCGTTTTACTGAAGTGTTTATGACGCCTCTTCGTTTCCAGGGCACCATAAAAGTGAAGCACAATTTTGAAGAAAAGTAATTTAATGGAAACGAAATCAATCTGTAATTTTCGATTTGCAGTGAATCGCTTGAACTCTTTTCTGTTAACGTTTGATTTACTGTGACTGCAGACTTCCTTATCTGCCCCAGACATAAAAGTAACAGAAGTATGTGTAAACTGTCCGGCTTAGTATGCATGTCGTTGGATTAAACGAAGTGAGTTTACATGGCTGTTATCAGTTGCTGCCTCTTTTTTTTTTTTTACTTTTGAGACTATTTTCTCGTTGCTTTTATTCAGATTATATTCTCAAAAAAATTATCCAGTCTACCACGGAATATTCAGCTGTCTCCACAAAAGTTTCCAATGAAAGAAGTGAAAAATGCTTCTGCATTAGCTAAGACGCAACGGCTTGTAGGATTTTTCTTTACTTCGAAAAAGGAAAACTTGGAAGATAAAGATGAATCAGTAATAGACGTCTCTTTTGAGAAACTAGCCGCATTCTTCTGTGCATCTACAAAAAATAGGAGTAACATATCGGCACAAAATATTGAAGATGAAGAACCAGTACACCCTACTGACATAGATAGTGAAGTTCCATTTTGGAGTCTAGACCGAGCCATGTGGTTTTCTGTTAATCACCAAAGATTTTTCAGATGACAAGAGTAGAAAGTTCTTTGTATTTATTGTAGTAGAACATATTGGTTAGTTGATAAACGTGTTGTACTTAGTTTTGATGAAAAAATTTTGCATTGACGAATACATTTAAACTTTCTGTATCAACCAGTCAGTTTCAGTTACATGCAATAAATGGACTCTTTGTTGATTTTCCACGGATATAAATTTCTGAAGAGTCCTGGGCTCCCCAAGTTTTAAATCCGGTCCTGGTCAAATGTGAAAGAAACAGAAACGAAAGGATGAACTGTTGATAAGACACAAAAAAGAAGATATATGAAGGTTTCGTTAATCCGTTCAGTTGATTATTGGGAAAAGGAAACAGTAATCTTTTCTGGGCCTCTGATCCGAGTATCTAGGTTCATTAGGTTTCTTCCAGGCGCTAAAATAAAAAGGGGGCGCAATATTATTTCATTATATTATCTGAATCAAAAGAAAAACCAATTCTTATTTATCAATTATATCTTTTACTTGTTTCAGTAATTAGACGAAGGCCAGGCTTGGGCATCACCTTGAAGGGTTTTAGCCGAACGAATCGACCACAGGACTTGTTTTATGTCTGGTGCTTGTTTTATATTATCTTTTGCCGAGCCGCTAAGTTACTGGGACGTAAATAAACCAATACCGGTTATCAAGTGATAGTGGGAGACAAGTACAAACTCAAAGACACACACTCATACATAAATATATGCTTATATAAGGAGCTTCTTTCAGTTCCCGTCTACAAGGCTTTGGTCAGCCTAAGGCTTTAATAAAAACACTTTCCCAAGGTGCCACGCAGTGGGACTGAACCTGAAACCATGTAGTTGGGAAGCTAGCTTCTTACAGCCACACCTGTATAGTAGGATGATATAAAACTCATCAAATTATCACATTCGATAATTCAACCAGATATATTCAAAAGCAACTGACCAATGGCTACTCTGGGGATAAAAGTACAGATGCGAGACATTCCTGTAGCTGCATGATACAAGGGTGTGCTGTAGTAATAGACTTCATCTAGCTGAGAGTGCTGTTCTATAAACAGCTACAGTTCGGATTAAGATGACGTGACCTGTCCGGACTTTTTAGTCCGGACATAGAGATGTCATAAACAGAAATAAACTATAAGAAAGAGGGGTGAGAGTGAGAGAGAGAGAGAGAATGAGAGAGGGGGAGAAGGAGAAAGAGAGAATGAGAGAGAAAGAGAGAGAGAGAGTATGGGGGAAATAGCGAGAAGGATGTGGAATATGAGAAATAGAGAAAAATAAACAGACACAGAGAAAGAAAATGGATGAGAGAGAGAATGAACGAAGGTGAAAGAGTGTGTATGTGAGAGGGAGAGAGAGAGAGAGAGAAGGAGAGAGAAGGAGAGAGAGAGTGAGAGAGAGAGAGTGAAAGAGTGAGTGAGAGAGAGAGAGAGTGAGTGAGAGAGAGAGTGTGAGTGAGAGAGAGTGAGTGAGAGAGAGAGTGAGTGAGAGAGAGTGTGAGAGAAGGAGAGTAAGGAGAGAGAGTGTGTGTGTGAGAGAGAGAGAGAGAGAGAGAGAGTAAGGAGAGAGCGAGAGAAAGAGGGTGAGTGAGAAATAGAGGAGGAAAGAAAGATGAAGGAGTAGAGAGAAGTTGAAAGAAAGGGTGAGATAGAGAAAGAAGAAGAGATAGAGGAGGAGAGAGAGAGAGAGAGGGCGAAAGAATGAGTGAGAAAAGTGGAGTAAGTAAGAGTGAATGAGCAAGAGATACGCAATAACAAAAAAAAAAAAAATATTGAATGCTGGAGACAGAAAAGCTTGAAAATAATGTTTTCTTAGATTTTAGGACTTTAGTCGAAAATATGTTGGACATAACTGGACAGTTGTGTGCCAACATTAAAATATAAACCGCTTATGAAGATACTTTACAATTTACAGCAACGATAACGACTACTACAACAACATTGGTGCAACCTTCATCATCAGTAGTTACCATACCAATTGGACAACACTAGTACAAAAAAATCAACGCTGGCAACTATATATCAGACACACAAATATAGAATATTGAGCTAATTAGAGAAACTAATTAATAAATTACATATGTAAGGTGGTGAGCTGGCAGAATCGTTAGCACGCCGGGCGAACAGCTTAGCAGCATTTTGTCTCTCTTCACGTTCTGTGTTCAAATTCCGCTCCGGTCGACTTTGCCTTTTATCCTTTCGGGGTCGATAAATTAAGTACAAGTGTTTCAGTGAGGTCGATGCAATCGACTTAGACTCTCATACTAAATTTCAGGCCTTGCACCTTTAGTAGAAAGGATTATTATTATTATTGTTAAGGTGGCGATCTGGCAGAATCGTTAGCACGCCGGGCGAACAGCTTAGTAGCATTTTGTCTCACTTCACGTTCTGTGTTCAAATTCCGCTCCGGTCGACTTTGCCTTTTATCCTTTCGGGGTCGATAAATTAAGTACAAGTGTTTCACTGAGGTCGATGCAATCGACTTAGATCCTCACACCAATTTTCAGGCCTTGTACCTTTAGAAGAAAGGATTATTATTACTATTATTATTATTATTTTTAAGGTGGGGAGCTGACACAATCGTTAGCACGCCGAGCAAAATACTTAACGGCATTTCGTCTCTCTTTATGTTCTGAGTTCAAATTCTTCCGAGGTCGACTTTGCCTTTCATCCGTTCGGGTTCGATAAAATACCAGTTGAACACTAGGGTCGATTTAATCGACTTAGCCCCATCCCCAAACCTGCCGGCCTTGTGCCAAAATTTGAAACCAATAAATTACACGCGTGGTGTCCTCTGGGTGGTAAATTATCTCCTTACAGCGTGAGGCGGGATTAGAAATTTGAATTTGGTAACAAAGAATATGAAAAGGATACAAAGACTTCGCGCGCGCGCGTGTGTGTATGGCCTAGTGGTTCGTTTGCTGCACTCAAGACCAGACGACGCGTTTTGTTCTTGAGCCAAACACTTCATTCCATGCGGCTCTGCGATCATTTCGACACTTGAAGTGTGGCACACTCGTGTGCTTGTACAGGCAACTTCAATTTGATGGCTAGAGTGAATTAAGATATAGCAAAGGCGAGAAATATAGGACAGATGTGGTGACAATAAAGAAATGTAATGGGTGGAGATGATATGATCAGAGTGAGGGAGAAAAATTGACAAATGTAGGATAGATATTATATGAACGAAGTTAAACCAATAAGACAGAGATGATGTGATCGAATTAAGTCGCAGCAATAGATAGAAATGTTGGATAGACATAAAACTGATGTCTGACAAAGTAATAGAGACAAATATAGGACAAATGATAGGACTTATCTAAGATATAGCTAGGCTTGGTATATATATATACATTATATATATATATATATATATATATATATATGAGAATTCACGTAAAACACAATAGACGAAGATAGGTGGTGTAAACAACAAACGGATGTATTAGTATAACGCTCGGGAATACAGAAAGTCTTTAACGTTTCGAGCCTACGCTCTTCAGCTGAAAGGAACACAGAAAGAAACAAGGAGCGAAACAAGGAGAGAGAAACAAAATATATATGTGTAGTGGTCAGCGATCTATCATGGCGTATATATATATGTATATATATATATATGTATACATACATACATACATATATATATGTATATATATATATATATATATATATATATATATATATATATATATATATATATATATATATATTTATTTATATATATCTATATCTATATCATATATATATATATGACAAGTGATATGACCGAATGAAGTCATAGTGGGAGAGATACATGTTGAACAGAGATGGTATGATTGATCTAAGACATAGTTACGGAGATAGCTGTATGATTGAGCTAAGTCAGAGCAAAGGAAATAAACGTAAAACAAAAGTAGGATGTCGACATATGAATGAGAGTGATCTAAGACATGACTGAGAGTGACCTGAGACATATTACTCCCAGTGATCTATGACATACGACTGTGAGTGATGTGAGATAGGTAGGTGTATGAGAGAGGAATTATAATTGATTTAAGACATTGCAGGGAGCGACAAATGTGTGAGATAAGCATCATGGCTGATTTATGACAGCATTAAAGAGGTATTGTGGCTACATTATGACATCACAGCAAAGCTATGTGTAGAAGACGAATGCGAGAACATGAAGGATGCTGCGAATGAAAGGTGTCAATCAACAGTTTTATTTAGCTTTCAAAATCGACAGAACATCAAAGTGAAACAATTTGAAACCACGAGAGAGGTGCGTGTATATGTGTAGGGGGTGGGAAAATTCGTTGCTGAATTGGCCGGTGGATGGGAGTGGGTTAAGGGAGGGTTTATCTACTCGTGTAGAAGCAGGTGGAGGTGGTGGGAGCTATGAAGCAATAAACAGTGACGAATGTTTGGAGTTTAGTTGGCAACAACGAATCGCTCTTTCCCCTTGCAGCCTTGCTGCTGTTAAAAATAAAAGGGGGTATTTCGTCATCATTAATCTCAATAATTCAACGATAAACTCTAGGAAAAAATCGATTAACCGAGTTATTCTAGAATATTTTTGATCTCCATTTTAGTGCCTCGGATTATTTGGCGAGTATTATAGGAGGGGGAGGGAGGGGAGAGGGGAGAAGAAGAAAGAGAGAGGGAGGGAGAGAGACAATGGGAGTGAGAGAGTAAGTGAGAAAGAATGAGGAGGAAGAAAAGAAAATGTAATCGATTGATATATATACACACATGTACACACAGATGTGTCTACATAAACATATTTGTATTTACAGATACATACATACATACATACATACATACATATATATATATATATATATATATATATATATATATATATATATATATATATATATATATATACCCATATATATATATATATATATATATATATATATATATATATATATACGTACACGTATTCCTCAGATATCTATCTATCTATCTATCTATCTATTAGCAAATTCTATAGACGCACACATGCATACGCATACACACACATATATGTATATGCATATTTAGTTGTATACGCAGACACACGCATGTGCATCTGCGTATGCGTTCGTGTGTGTGTGTGTATGTGTGCGTGCGTGTGTGTGTATGTGTGCGCGCGCGCGTATATGTGTGTGTGTGTGCGTATGGGTGCTAAGTGTA
>NC_142950.1:26898676-26903676 GCF_046866305.1 Octopus bimaculoides | reverse complement strand
TTCCCAAAAAAGGTTAGTAACATCCTCATAAAAGATTTCATAACATTTTCCCAAAAACAAATTTTTAAAAAAATCACCTTTACACTTCAAAAATTGTATTAAGTAATTCTCATGGACTTTCAAATATATATATATATATATATATATATATATGTGTGTGTGTGTGTGTGTGTGTGTGTGTATGTGTGTGTATGTGAGTGTGTGTGTGTGTGTGTGTGTATGTGTGTGTGTGTGTATATGGGTGTGTGTATATATATATATATATATATATATATATATATCGTATACATTATAAAACTTTTACATTTTGTGGGAAACCTCTGGAGATATGAAATAAACTTGGATCTCTAAGTAGATAAAGCTATAAATAGTAGCTTGTAGCTTCCTTCTTTAAAAAAAAAACTTTAGTTAGAAAAGTATTTAAAAAGCCCAGTATGAGGTTTGAACTTAGATACACCGTTAAGGTGACGAATCTGCTAACACTGTTACTTAATTAATAGTTCAGAATTCCCCCTCTCCGTTTCGTTGCTTTGGTTTTATCAGTGAGTATTGTGTGTTGTTTAGAAACTTTTTTATTTATTCAGAAACTTCGAGAAATTTGGAACAAATCCTTTTAACGGTGGAACTCGAAGTGGTTTAAGCTATAAAAAATAGCATATAGAATATTGGGTAGAAAAACGTCGAAGGTCGCCTGTGTGATTCGAAACTACATCTGCAAGTATCACGGATTAATAATCGTAGCATGTGTGTCATGAGCACAGAACATATGGGTTCTAATTTTACAATCCGCCTTCGACGTTTTGCTATCCAGGGTTGTCTTTGCTCAGTATTCTATCTATAAACTACTATTTGTAGCTTTATCAACATCGAGTTCCAAAGTTTAAAGGATTTATTATATATATATATATATATATATATATATATATATATATAGAGAGAGAGAGAGAGAGAGAGAGAGAGGAGAGGGAGAGAGAGAGAGAGAGAGAGAGAGAGAGAGAGAGAGAGAGAGAGAGAGAGAGGCGTAGCAGTGGCTGTGTGGCAAGTAGCTTACTTACGAAACACATGGTCCCAGGCTCAGTCCCACTGCGTGGCACCTTGGGCAAGTGTCTTCTACTATAGCCTCGGGCCGACCCAAGCCTTGTGAGTGGATTTGGTAGGCGGAAATTGAAAGAAGCCCAATTATATATGTATATATATATATATATATATATATATATATATATATATATATATATATATATGTATGTATGTATGTGTATATGTTTGTGTGTCTGTGTTTGTCCCGCCAACATCACTTGACAACCGATGCTGGTGTGTTTACGTCCCCGTAATCTGGCGGCTCGGCAAAAGAGACCGATAGAATAAGTATTATGCTTACAAAGAATAAGTCCTGGGGTCGATTTGCTCGACTAAAAAAGGCGGTGTTCCAGCATGGCCACAGTCAAATGACTGAAACATGTAAAAGAATATATATATACATATATATATATATATATATATATATATATATATATATATATAACAAAAGACGGGGTATATTTCCACGCAGGAAAAATATATAGGCAAATTTGTTGTTGAAAATATGCCTAAATTTGAATAACTTGTAATTGTTTAAAATGAATTTATTAACATTTATACCAAACTAGATTCAACAATATTTTTTGTTTATCAATGGTAAACATTTAGAATTATGAACTAGGAAAACATATTTAAAAGTTTCGATGTTTACAAGTTTAAATATTCATAACAGTCAATAACATAAAAACTGCATCAAGTTGTTTAAATGTACAAAGTTCATTAGTGTTAATAGAGAACAACAAGAACTAAATATCATCAGTGTTTCACTCATACTGAGTTAAGAGGGAGAAAAACAAGGGAGAAATGAAGATAGTAAAAACAAGGGATTTGGTTTAGAATTTCTCTGATTCTCTTTCCATCGTGTGGAGAATCTTTCGCTTGTAACGGTGTGTTTTGGAATCCGGTGTATTTATAATTTTTTCCGCGAGCGGATCTGATTTTCGACTCGTTAAAGAAATGGTTTTAACGAAAATAACTCAAGTTCTTTTTTTTTTATTATAACGCATTTCTCATATACCAGATCAGTAGGCAAGGAGACTAATTTTCAAACGATGTTAGAAATAGGAAAAATAAATAAATAAAAAACAGTCGTATATGGTACGTACGACCCCCCCCCCACACATAAAGGAATGAATTACACAGAAATAATTAAAATGTAAATAGATTTCTAAATAAATATGTATATAAGTTGTTGACCCATTTGAAAGTGAATATAGAAGCTACTCGAAACGAGGACTTGTCAAACGTTAGTCGGGAACGTTTAAATGTTGTTACGTATTTAATATCCTTATTGCTAGACTTTCTACGCCATGAAAATGCTCTTCCAGGAAAAAAGCCCATCCCCGTATGTCATAACAAAGCTATCTGTTTTCAACAACATATATATATATATATATATATATATATATATATATATATATATATATATATATATATATATATATATATATATATATGTATATATAATATAAATGGAACAAAAACGCAATAGAGGTCAATGAAACATTCGGACAGATAGTCGAAACAAAGGCGGACAAGAGAAACAATTAGAAGGACAGGAAAAAAAAAAATACGGGTCATTCGTGGCCTTCTTTCCTCAGTCAAGTACCAGAAGTCCCGACCGTTTCGGGCAATTACACTTGAGACGGTTCGAAGCAAAGACAATCGCATACGATCGAAAACATTCGCTGCACAGGTAAAAGTATGCCTGATGTATAATTTAGTGCCTCTAATTAGGGTAAGATATATTTTCAAACGAAACTGTTGAATGTTCTTTTTTTTTAAATGAATGCGTTTCAAATATTGGCATAAGGCCGGAAATTTGGTGGAGTGGTGATTAATCGATTACATCGACCCAAAAACTCAACTGGTACCTATTTTATCAAGCCTGAAAGAACAAAAAGCAAAGTAGACCTCGGCGGAATTTGAACTCAGAACATAATGACGGACGAAAAGCCGCTAAGTATTTCGCCCGGCATGCTAGGGATTCGGCCACCTCACCGTCTTAAATGTGTTTCGAATATTAAGACTATCTGTCCAGCCATTGTTGTCATAGAAACCGAGCTAATAATTTCGAATTTACCTATTGAATATAATCCTTTCTACTATAGACACAAGGTCTGAAATTGTTTGGGAGGGGACTAGTCGACTGGAGCATGCAAACGGTAATGGTCGTGCCTATAATAATTGGTGCGTTGGGAATAGTAAACCAAAATATAGACAAATGGCTGAAGGAGATTGGAATAGAATGACCGGTAAAGCTCCGACAGAAAGTTTGTTTCTTGGGGACAGCTAGGATTATTAGGAGGGTTCTAAGCACTTGAAAGACAGCTGAAAACTTGTGGATACTTAAGGTTACTGGTAGTAACCCGCTATCCATATAAATACTACAAGGAATAAATCCGAGACTGAGCCAAACCAAAACAATGATTTCTTTATTAGCCACACAAGGGCCGAACACAAAACAAATAGGGACAATACGACACATGGGGCAATTGTGGTCTGGTACAATGTCGAGTATACAATATGTTATGCAAAGCTCCGAGTATACAATAAATAACAATAACAATTAACAATATAATTAAACAAACTCCGAGTATATAATAAATAACAAAAGCAATTAACAATTATCAATACAATTAAGAATACAATTAAACAATAAACATTCCCAAAAGGAGGTGGAGTTCCTCATAGGGACAACCGAAGAACTCCACACGTCCTGATTACCCCGACCGCCAGGTGCTCCTCGGCAGGCGGCCCTCCACCTCCTCAACTCATCCCGTTTTAGTATGATCATCCTTTGCAATCATAATACATCAGCAAGAGAATTTGAGAAGCTCAGAAAATATAAAGATTTGCTCAATGAAATGGGGGAAAATGTGGCGTCACAAGGCGATTACAACACTACTGATTGTAGGAACAGAAGGAACGAGAGAAAAAAAAAAAAAAAATGGAACAGAAAATTATTTGAGAATGATTCCTGGCTTACCATTCCTGCACGAAGTGCAAACGGTTCTTTTAAATGATACGTCACACATATTAAGAAGAACATTGTCGTTGTGAGAACGATTATCACCCGTGTACGTTTGTTTTCTTATTTTCTAACTTTATTTGAGTTTGTGAGTGGCTGTGTGGTAAGTAGCTTGCTTACCAACCACATGGTTCCGGGTTCATTCCCCCTGCGTAGCACCTTGGGCAACTGTCTTCTACTTTAGCATCGGGCCGATGAGTGGATCTGGTAGACGGAAACTGAAAGAAGCCCGTCGTATATAAGGTTCATGAACTCATCGATGAAAATCCACTGTCACATATAGAAAAATTAATAAGTAAAAGCACAGTAAATAAGTATAACATAATACGAAGTAAATATCATAAGATAAAGATAATAAAACGACTACACGTGTTTCATAACCAATTTTCAAATATATATATATAGTCAGAATTTACAAAAAACAAAAGACGAAGACGGGTGTGTAAACGACAAACAGATGTATTAGTTTAACGCTCGGGAAGTGAGAAAGTCTTTTACGTTTCGAGCGTACGCTCTTCCACAGAAAGGGACACAGAAATAAACAGGGAGAGAAAATAATATATATATATATATATATATATATATATATATATATATATATATATATATATATATAAACACATAAGAGGAATCCACTCATGGGATTCCTTACGCTAGAAAGAACTGCTAGGTTCTAGAACCACAAAATTAGAGATAAAATCCCGAAAGGAACGAAATGAAAAAACTAAAAAACTTTTACCATCTCTTATCCTGGACCAATTGGTTTCTGACTATAGTTTAGCAATTAAGATAATTTGCTAGGTGAAGTCGTTTTCAACAGGTACACCTTCGATTAAAATATATAAACACGAGGCAATCGATTATATGCCTCCCGTTAAAACATCCTAGCACG
>NC_142950.1:26891176-26893676 GCF_046866305.1 Octopus bimaculoides | reverse complement strand
CGCTAAATCTCTCTTTTTCTATATGGGTGTGTATACATGCCTATATGCAACAGACATATATATATATATATATATATATATATATATATATATGTGTGTGTGTGTGTGTGTGTGTGTATGTATATGTTTGTGTGTGTGCGTTCCCCCCCGCCATCGCTTGACAACCGATGCTGGCGTGTTTACGTCCCCGTAACTTAGCGGTTCGGCACAAGAGGCCGATAAAATAAGTATTAGGCACACAAGAAATAAGTCCTGCGGTCGATTTGTGTCGACTAAAGGCGGTGCTCCAGTACGGCCGCAGTCAAATGACCGAAACAAATAAAAGAATAATATATATATATATATATATATATATATATATATATATATATATATATATATATATATATATATATATATATATATATATATATATATGTATGTATATAAACAAAGGGGAGAGAGAGAAAGAGCCACAGAGAAAGAGAGAGATAAATCTGTGATTTCTATTGTCCCTAAACTTCTTCCATATATTGTCAGTTCCGCCCTCCAACATTTGATGCAATACCAAATAGGTTCATACATTCCATAATCCAAGAGTGTGGGATCATATCGTACGCCTTACGATTATCGTAAGGCTTACGATAAGATCCTTGCAACGAGGCGCCGTTTGAGTTCCTCCATTACCACTTTCAGGCCCTTTCTTTCAATATCATACTTCCTGTTCAGTGCCCCGTATTTTTGTTCGCTATTAAGCTCCCCCTTCTCTGGGGGAGAGAAGGGGGATTACTGTTATTATTATTATTATTATTATTATTATTATTATTATTATTATTATTATTATTATTATTATTATTATTATTGTTCAGTAGTTTTATTTTTATGACGTGCTTTCACTTCACTACCGAGCGCAGCTCTGTGTGCCTTGGGTATGCGCTGTGGTTTGCTGTGATGCTCTTATGGTTACTGTATTGAAAGTGTTCTGCGTAGGATGTGTGCAGTGCCCAGTAGTGCAATTATTATTATTATTATTATTATTATTATTATTATTATTATTATTATTATTATTATTTAATCACGTTTCGATAAGTAGGCGTCTCTATCACTTCAGCAGCAATTAAATTATCAATATTTTGATTAAATACATTTAAAGAAAAAGACACTGCAGAGAAAGTCGACAAGACGATAATTCTCGTTATTTAAGTTGTAAATGTAATTCGGAACGACGTACGTGCCACAGTTTACTCTGCATTGTATCATTCGGTTATAGAACTGTTTGTAAGTACGATAATGCATATGTACTTATGTGTTTACCTGTGTGTGTTTAACGTCACTCTTTATGTATTTTGTTTACGAAGTCAATGTACGAGGATCTATCTGTGTGGCTGCGTGTGTATATGTGTGTGTTTATGTTTGAATATCATGTTATATCATTAATATTTTGATAAATACAAACAAGGAGATAATTGAATTAACGCAACACTATCATTCTCTATATCTCACTACCACCCTCTACTCGTTCTTACTCTACATAACTATACGTACATACACACATACATAAATACATGCATACACACATACTTACATACATACATGCACGCATACACATACGCATACATATATACATCCCTATACATGTAAACGTACACATATACAGATACACACTCACAGAAGCATGGTGCATCTCGTGCAAATGTAGTAAATACATCAAAGACTCTCAGACAAAAACTCACACAACATATATAACTTTGCACACACCACACCATGTATATGCATCTATGTCTGTCTGTCTGTATATATATATATATATATATATATATATACACACGCACACATACAAGTATACATATCTATGTGTGCGTGTGTGTGTGTGTGTGTGCACGAGACACGGACGTGCTCTTTCCTCGCAAGTTATCGTCCAAAAACTGATTACGATTTCGCGCCTTTTACGATAATATCATTCATTTTTGGTGGCGTCAACAGCGAAAAGCTGCTGGAAATATTGAGCGAGCGTTGGGGACAGTGACAAAAGCAAACACAAGACGAACGGGCAGTGGATGCGAATATAAATATAAATATAGAAACAGAATAATGGCCGTGCAGCTAGGATTACTCAATACTTTTTCTAGAATACATATTTCCATAATTTTTAACATGAATAATGTTCACAGTGACTTTGAAGTTTCGGACTGCTCATCCTTAATTGACAGTCCTAGGAAGGCTACCAGACGAAAACTTTGATGTCATTTTCAACACTATTCTTTTTAAAGAACAGTAAGAATCATATGTATGTATGTATGTATGTATGTATGTATGTATGTATGTATGTATGTATGTATGTACGTATGTATGTATGTATATATACAGGCATACCTCACACTTCGTCGTTAATTGGTTCCAGGAGAAATGACTTAAGTCGAATTAACTTATCTCTAGGCTTGGCCAGGCCGTATTAACTTATCTCTAGGCTAAACCAATAATAACCACTCCCTGTTCTGTACCTTATTTATGAATGCCTTTT
>NC_142950.1:26876176-26881176 GCF_046866305.1 Octopus bimaculoides | reverse complement strand
TGCCTTTAATCCTTTTGGAGTCGTTAGAGCAAGTACCAATTGAGCCCTGGTACTTACTCACCGAACTTGCCGGCCTAGTGCCAAGATTTGAAACCAATACTAGAGGAAAACATAAACAATGCATGTCGTAGAATCGAGGAGTAAAAATATTATTGTTATGTATAAGGCGGAAAATAAGTTCCCAGCACACCGACAACATTTCATTAAAAAATGTACGGAGATTCTAACTTTTAAAATCTTGAAGAAAAATCAGTAAATCTGAAGAATGAACTTTTAAAATCTTGAAGGAAAATCAGTAAATATGAAGCAGGAAAAACTTCGTTGTAGGAAAAAAATGAAACAGCCAATATAAACAACAAATTTGCTTCTAAGTTACAGGCTGCTGAAAGAAAAAGGGAAACAATACTGTATTAAAAAAAAAGAACCGTTTCTCTGATAGATCGAAGCTCATTCTAGTCTACAATCTGGAACGAACGAAAAAAAATTCTAATCAGAATGCAACATGGTCAGACACAATGAAGAAAATCTAATGTACCAGCATCAACAATAAAACCGATACAACCGATATTGAAACCGTCACCAAAGCTGTGTGGAAAGTTGCGTAATGGAAAGGCTGCAGGAAGAGACCTGATAGTTGACTACGTTCATTTTTTTTTGTTTTTTATAGAAAATCTTTTATACATATATTTCAAAGGACTAAGCAAGGTCAGATTGATGCATAACCCTGTAGCTAAGAATGATTTGCAGCCGCGAACAAACCTTGAAACCAAGAATGAAATCACAGTATTAGCTGAGAACTAGGCATTATAGCCTGACGTAACATTATGTTCAAACTACACAAGCTGCTCGAATAAATTCCTCTAAGACCATTGTCGGTTTGATGACATACTCACTGATGAGCAGGCAGGTAAAAAAAAAGGAGGGTGGCGATGCATCGAACTAATTTTAGTAAATAAAGTTGTCTGAAATAGTAACAAATTGTAGAAACCTTGTGACAATATGGTTTGATTACGGAAAGGAATTCGATTCTATTCTCTATTCATACTAACCGTAGTCTCTGCAACTAGCAAAAGTCCTGCTGCCTTGGATTGGGATTTGGATTGCCCAAGTTCAATCCACTGCAGGACGAGGACCTCAGCATGTTCTTTCCACCAGAGAATAGCTTAAGATCATACCGGGTCGACGAGCCTACTGTGCCACACCGGATCGTCATGGATTGTCAGAGAGATGCAGTTTTATTTGTACTCATACCCAGGAGTAGTTAAGCCGATTATATCAACCCCAGTCGATAAAATACTAGTCCGTATTTTATCGATCTCGGAAGGATGAAAGACAAAGTCGACAGCGGCGGAATTTGGACTCAGAACGTAAAGACGAACCAAAAGCGGCTAAGCGTTTCGCTCAGCCTGTTAACCATTTATTCGAGCAGCTTGTGTAGTTTTTACATAATGTTACGTCAGGCTATATGCCTAGTTCTCAGCTAATACTGTGATTTCTTTCTTGGTTTCAAGGTTTGTTCGAGGCTGCAAAATTAAAAGAAAAATTGACCACGGCTTGATTTGAAATTAGAACGTAAAGGCCTTCTGCAATTTCAGATATTGAGACCTCAGTTAAAAGCAAGGACATCAAAACTGGCTACAGCTTGATCTAGAAGCTGTATCGAAATTTCAACATTGATTTATGATATTTCTACATAATCGTATCACCATTAAATATTTACAATAGATTTTTGATCTATCACATTATAAACAAGTGAAACAAAGATGGCGACGGCACTAATTTTATGGATCAGGCGACACTTAGCAGAGCTAAATTTGCTTAACATATTGCATGGCTTTTTATATATTTAAGAAAAAAAAAGTGTGATTATATATAAGTATATAAATTTATAAATACATATATAAGTAATAACAACAGAAAATACAATTTGAGTATCTTTAGAAAATAATACGCAATAGGGTACATTGTCAAATGCCCATATAGTATATACTTACACACATATATACATATGTGTGAGTGTGTGTGAGTGTGTGTGTGTGTGTGTGTGTGTGTGTGTGTGTGTGTGAGTGTATGCGTGTGTGCGCGCGTGCATTTATATAGAATGCAAACATGAGCACAAACTATATTTATCTTTGTACATAATCACCATATATATAATGAATTATGCGAAGGTATTGACACGCAGGTATGTAATTGTGTATGTGTGTATGTGTGTGTGTATATATATATATATATATATATATATATATATATATATATATATATATATATATTTATATTTATATATATATACGATTATGTATGTATGTATATATATATATATATATATATATATATATATATATTTATATATATATATATATATATACATACACATACATACATATATATATATATATATACATATATATATATATAAACACGCATATGCATGTCCATACAGATGCATATATGTCCATACATATATGTGTGTGTATATATACATACACACATATATATATTTGCATATATATATATATATATATATACATACATTCATACATACATATGTACACACACACACACACACACACACACACACACACACACACACATATATATATCTATATATATATATATATATATATATATATCAGCCTTTCATACAATTTCGTTTACCAAATTCTCTCTCTCTCTCTCTCTCTCTCTCTCTCTCTCTCTCTCACACACACACACACATGTACACACACACACACACACACACACACACACACACACACACACACACACACACGTACACGCACGCGACACCCTGTCTTAATCTAGTTATGTTTGCATTAACGGTCTACCCAGAAGCCATATGCATAATTTACTAGTTCAGTCATTAATATTCTTACATCAACTTAGATGTTTGCTTTCATGTACTTTTTTTTTCCCACTCTTAACATTGTTTTTGCTGCTGCTTTTGCTGCTGCTGCTGCTGCTGTTGCTGTTGCTGCTGTTGCTGCTGTTGTTGCTGTTGTTATTGTTTTAATGCCGAAAATATTGTTGTTGTCTGTTATTAGTTGTCATTTTGTTTCTAGTCGTTATTTTAGTTGATCTTGTCTTATGTATGTATGTATGTATGTATGTATGTATGTATGTATGTATGTATGTACATAGATATACATATACATACATACATATGTATATATAGACATAGATGTACATATACTGACATACATATACTTACATACACACACACACACACACACACACACATATACAATTGTGACTAATTGTCACTGACGGTGTTGGGTGGTACCTACATTAACAGCAACAAAAGGTAAAAAATCCTCTTAGCCACAATGAAATATCATTGAAGAACTTTAATTTCAAGCGAAACTAGAATTTTAGTATGATGATCTCGCTCGCTGTGTATATATATAAGTATGTATATATATATATATATATATATATATATATATATATATATATATATATATATATATATATATATATATATATGATACCAAGTACATTTAAAATTTGCAAGTAAATACTGTGTTTTACTTTTTGTGCTAGCTATGTGATACAATCACTTTTAAGTCGTCTCTGCAGATTTCTGTAAGCATTTAGAGCCATTACCATATGTTACGTCGTTTCGTACACGAATATGTCTTTGTAAACAATGCGATCGAAGATAGAAAAATGAGTAATGGGTGTAGATGCACATTTCTGGAGTGATTGTTCTTTCATCAGAATAACAACCAACCCATTAACTATCTACGAACACATTACTTAAAAAGTCATCAAGTTTAGTGATGTAACACTATTGAATACGTATTAAACACCAGCCATATGGAGAAATGTAGCAATTTCTCTTTGGTTGAAAATACATTCCTGTCGATTTCCAAGGCGGGGAAAGAATCGAAAGCTTCATTGATCTTAATTGATATAACTAATCAAGATAATAATTCTTCTCATTATTTATAAACATAATTCAATACATTCAGCAAATTCTTCAGGTCTCGCAAAATTCTTCAGGTTTCGGAGCAAATAAACACTCAATATTATTTTTAACCTCTTCGCAATTAATAAACTGATTTCCATCTAAATAATCCTTTTTATTATAAGCACAAAGCCTGGATTTTGTGATGATGGGGACAGTTGATCGCATCGACCCCGGTACTCAACAGGTATTTAATTTATCGAGTCTCAAAGGATGAAAGGCAAAGTCGACCTCGCCGGAATTTGAACCCAGAACGTGAAGATAGACGAAACACAGCTAAGCATTTCGCCCGGCGTGCTAACGATTCTGCCAGCTCGCCGCCTTGATTGCCCTCTAAATAATGTGAAAAGATGATTGTCAGGTGGAGTATGATTAGGAAAGTCCATGGACTCTTGTGATCCCTAGTTTACCCTATTGGTCCCTTATAGCCATTCGATGTTTAGAAAAATCCTCTTATACTTATATAATGATATTATTAGCAACTGTATAAAAAAAGATATGTTAAAATATTTTATGTATTGCAGAAGCAGAAGCAGTTTATTGCATACAATTTGTAACAACGAAATCTGAGATGGGGCCCCAAGGCCCGTTTGAACCCCTGTAGAGAATCACTTTGATAGAGAGACAAGCAAACAGTGGAAGGTGGACAATCAACGAATAACGTGAAAGGATTTAAACAGTAAAGAATCAACATTGAACTGATGGTTTGATTCACCGAGAGAATTTCTTTTGCCACCGCACCACAAGGGGGCGCCTACGACCAGCTTACTTTGAATAGCAAAAAAAAAAAAAAAGAAATACAAGAGAAAACAAAAACACACACACACATACACACAAAATGACGATACCAAATACAAAACACAAAGCCACAAATACAACAACGACAGAAAAAAGAACAAGAGAATTTCAACATGGCGCTTGCAGCTTCCGGTATAAAAGAATATTTCTTTTGTTTGTCAATCGGAGATGGGAGTCTTCTGTATTCATGTTGAAACTGGCCTTCGTAATAAAACATAAAATGAAACAAATA
>NC_142950.1:26868676-26871176 GCF_046866305.1 Octopus bimaculoides | reverse complement strand
GTGTATGAGTGTGTGTGTGTGTGTTGTGTGTGTGTGTGTGTGTTTGTGTATGGGTGTGTTTGTGTGTGTGTGTTTGTATATGAGCGTGTGCGTGTGTGCATGTGTATGTGTTTGTGTATAAGTGTGTATGTGTCTGTGTGTGTATTTGTGTTCAAGTGTGTGTGTGTGTGTGTGTATGTAGTGAGATATGTAGGTAGGTGATGTCTTTTGATTCTGTGGTGCTGTCATATTATAATGCGCATGCGTTCATGCTTTCGGTATGATATATATATGTATATATATATATATATATATATATATATATATATATATATATATATATATATGTGTGTGTGTGTGTGTGTGTGTGTGTGTGTGTGTGTGTGTGTGTGTACTGCATGATAATGATGTATCTTAATAAGATTTTATTCTCCGATTTGAAGCGACAATTTTTAAATTCAAAGCCTTTCGTGTTGGTTTACAAATGACCACGGCTGCATTGCTGAAACGAGTAAAAGATTAAAAGAATACATACATACATATACTCTTTTACTCTTTTACTTGTTTCAGTCAGTTGACCGCGGTCATGCTGGAGCACCGCCTTTAGTCGAAGTAAATCGACCCCAGGACTTATTCTTTGTAAGCCTAGTACTTATTCTATCGGTCGCTTTTTGCCGAACCGCTAAGTGACGGGGACGAAAATACACCAGCATCGGTTGTCAAGCGATGTTGGCGGGGGGGGGGCACAGACACACAAACATATACACACACACACATATATATATATATATATATATATATATATATATATATATATATATATATATATATATATATATATATATATATACATATATATACATATATACGACGGGCTTCTTTCAGTTTCCGTCTACCAAATCCACCCACAAGGCTTTGGTCGGCCTGAGGCTATAGTAGAAGACACCTGCCCAAGGTGCCACGCAGTGGGACTGAACCCAGTACCATGTGGTTGGTAAGCAAGCTACTTACCACACAGCCACTCCTGCGCCTATATATATATATATATACATATATATATATATTTACATAAATCTCGAACGATGAAATGAGTGCTCAATACCGCATTGGTGTTTTCCAAAATGGAGGGGGAATGCCTTTCTCCGTATGATCGGTTTGAAAAATTGTTAAGACACTAGGATATTTTCCTACCTTTCTTAACAGCCTTAATTCACAAATAAAGAATATATGTGTGCGTGTGTGTCTGTGTGTGTATGTACATGTGTATACATACATACATATATATATATATATATATATATATATATATATATATATATATATATATACAAACCACACACAAACACACAATACACACACACAACACACACACATATACACACACGCTTATTGAACTATACACCTCTACGGTCAGTAATAACATTTTATAAAACTCTTCAATCACACATGGGCTTTTGTATTAAGTAACAATGACTCTTTTGTTCTTTCACGAAAAAGCAATTCGATCTGCATGTTATATCGCTGTTATTCTGGTTATGTTATTGACTGTGTAAATTTATCCAGGTGGTGGCACGTTTTAGAATATACCAGTTGTAATATATACTTCATGTTCCACTTACTTTGATATTTCATACATATTTCCATTAAAAAATTTGATTATGTTTACAATGTGGAAAAGAGCGTGTACATTTACAAAAGAACTCAAGAAGGATTACTATCTTGTAAACAAGTTTTGCATCGTCAGAGTAAATTGTCATCACTGTCTTACAGTGTTCCTTGTGGTTCATGGAAGTAGGTTGGATCTTAAAGATCAGTTAAAATCTCAAAGGCACAAATACTTATAGATAGGAGGGACAATTTGGCAGAAGCTAGTAAAGGTCCTTCTAGCGACTAGAATAAAGATTCCCTTAAGTTGCTTAGAATTTTTTGACGAAATTAAAAATGACAAAAAATTTTTATCGAAAAATAATTTCAAGTGAAAAATATGACGGTACTGAAGAATCAATAAAATATATCTTGATAATAGAAACATGTGTTTAGTTTAATTCATTTTTAAATGCTATTGTTGTACTTGACAATATTCTACATGCATGTACTGTAAATAATAACTGCTTTGTGCAGCTGTTTCTATTTCCCGTCTTTTCTTGGCAGACTCTCTGCCTTCTAAGTGAAAGACGAATAGTACGTCACACCAGCTCACATATATCATTTCAGCACTTGGAAGCACTGTCTTCATAGAAGAAAACGTGCTTTTATGTTAATATTTTTGCAGTAAAGAGTTGCCAAATCACCTGGCTATTACAGAAAGAAGATTCGGTCTTCCTTAATATCCAATCCACATGTTGCGAATCTGCAGACTATGCGTGACATTCCTTTTGGTTATGGTTTCAACTCACTTTTGTCTCGGTTTCACCTCTGAAAAGAACGGGGCAAATTCACCGACATCAATTCACCACAGGGAAAGTTCACCGCCTTCAATTCGGCGTGAAGAAAGTTTACCGTGATGAAAGTTCACCGCGAG
>NC_142950.1:26838676-26863676 GCF_046866305.1 Octopus bimaculoides | reverse complement strand
ATTACATTTGATCAACATTTCCAATCTTGTTTAACAGGAAATTGGAAATGATTCCTAGATAAAAGATACCTTTATCTTTTACAAGATAATTTAAATTAACAAATAGCCTTCATGAATCGATCCATTTCACTATGAAAATGAATGAAAAGGAAGTTCCATACTGGTCATCCTGATAATTAAAGAAACTGAGGTAGTTATAACCGATCTCTGTTGCAAAGACACAGACACACTCAAAATACTTAGATTTTAGATGTTGACACCCGTGTCACACATAAAGAATACCAAATTAACATGGAAAGACATATATGCTCAGTATATATAGACTGGTAGAAGCTAATATGTAGAAGCCTAAAATTTAACAAATCGTGCCAAATCTTTGACTTACAGGAAAACATTCACGTTGAGGGTGAAACCAAAAGTAGAAATATAAATATTCCATTTGTAGTCATACATAATCCAAGAAACCACAAAATCTTACATTCAGCCAAGCGATACCTTCCATTTCTACATCAGTCATCGAATCTTTTAACAAATAATGAGAGTCACAAATTATCAACAGCCGAAAACAACCACCAAATTTCATAAGACTCTTAACAGGAGCGAGATTCACTTCGGAGAAAGAGATAATGCAGGTAACAATGTGTGGAATCTTTCTTTATGGAACGTGTGAAATAACTAAACGTGGAACAACCAGAACATTCGAGAATGAGAAGTAACTGAAGGTGAATGCAAACATATTTGTGTTCACCTTCAAAACAACGGAAGACTTATCTACTGCATCACATGCCCACAATGCAAAGAGAATTACATCGGAGGAACAGGATCAAAGCTGACCAGCCGTGTGAGAGTGGATGAACAGAAAATCAATGATTATCTCATAGAAATATTGCATGTAGTGAACATCTAAACATTTGTGCTAATGGAAAATTCAAAATATTTCCTTTATTTCAAAAATAACAAAATGATCAGCTATACACGGCAAAAGGAGAATACGCTATTAAAATTCTAAACTCCGAATTAAACCAGAAAGTCACTGTCATTACTAGAAACAACTTTTATGTGGATTAGCCCAGAACACATGTAATTGAAAAGATGAATAGCGAAAACGCTTACACCCAAAATACGTTCAATAGGAAACTTTCTTTCCAAAAGGTTCGTAGCATTTTATTTTTTTTTATTATTTAAAAAAATATTTAATGAATTTTAAGAAAATCTTTCTTTGACTACCATGTGTGTATCGAGTATTTTTGGAAAAGTTTTTTTATATATATCACTCATACTCCTTTTTTAATAAAACTACTACTGCTGCTGCTACTACTACTACAACTACTACTACTGCTGCTATTGCTACTGCTACTGCTACTACTACTACTACTACTACTACTACTACTACTACTACTACTACTATTATCATTATTATCATTAAAAAACTCTTGCGATAGAAAACGTCGAAGGTTGTCTGTGGGTCTCGTGCCCACATCTGTAAAAAGACGGTTTGTCTTTTATATATTCGACAATTAATAGAAAATAAATTGGGCAGAATTCTGGTTTAAGCATCCCATATAACCCCCACACAACTTTTTTTTAGTTTTGGGGATTTTGAGAAAATTTTTGCGAATTTTTGTCGTACACACGGGATTTCATACAACTATGAAAGACAAAAATTAAAAAAAAATTAAAACCCTCTACTCCTTCGCCCTATAAATCCTAAAAGTTCGATTTTTCGTTTTTTGTTTGTTTGTTTTAAATCAGTTTAAAATATGGAGAGCTCGAATTTTTGGCTTAAATCACAGCAATGGACCACTCTTGGGTGCATCATCATTCCGTTAAATGTGTTTACGGGGACAAAAATATTCAAAAACATATTTACGTGTCAAAGTGGCAAAGAAATGAGGACGGCATCAGCCAGTTAAGGGATGAGCTAAAAGCAACAGTTAACTCGACCTTAAATCACACATACAAAAAAGAAATGTTTTTGCCTAGTCGTATGAATTCCCGCAAAAGTTTTATGGAAATTCTAAAAAATAAAAAAAAATTATATATGGACTACTTAAACCCGAATTCCACCATAAATTGTTTTTAACCCTGATAGATGATCTGTTTACAGTAATCTCTCACCATATCGCGGTTCACCTATCGCGGTTCACCTATCGTGGTTCACCTATCGCGGTTCACCTATCGCGGTTCACCAACCGCGGTTCACCTATCGCGGTTTATTATTTAAGCTGACGTCGATTTCTCCGTGGTGTTGTTTTGCATTTATAATAAAATAAATGTATGCAAATTATAAAAATATATATATATATATATATATATATATATATATATATATATATACACAGTACAGTATTGTTTCTATTTCGCAGATTTTCACCTATCGTGGGAGATTTTGGAACGTAACAAGATTTTCACCTATCGTGGGAGATCTTGGAACGTAACACCAGCGATAGTCGAGGGATTACTTGTATTTAGGATTAATCAAGCTAATATTTGCTTAACCTAAATAATAATATATTTAATTTTATAAATCAAACAAAACATAAATTTGATATAAGTCAGAGCGCTGTGTTTTGCGTGATGCAAGTGAGATCAGTTGAATCAATCGACTAAGAAGTGAATAGGCATACACTGCGCAATTGCAAGGAGTGAAAGCTATCTGAAAAGTCAGTCTGTGCTGAAGTAAATGTTATAACGCGTGAATTATAGATTTAATAGGGACAGTCACACTTTTATTCGATTTCTACCGATTTATCACATTTTTTATTCGATTTTGTATGAGTAACTGTCATTATAGCAAGTTTCTCTTCATGCATTCATGCTCAGGCACGCGCATACAATCGCTTTCACGCGTGCGCATATACATACACACACATTTATGCGTGTATCTATGAATGTGTGTGTATAAATATATAAATATACATAATACACACATAATACAATGTGTTCGTGCGTGTGGGTGCATATATATATATATATATATATATATACATACATACATATATATATGTATATATATAAATATATCCAATATATATATATGTATATAAATATATATTGTACATATAAATATATCCAATATATATATGTATATATATATATGTATGTATATATATATATATATCTTTATATATATATATATATATCATAAGATTGTGGTTTTGGTTCCTTTGCCGGACGACGCTTTGTGTTCTTGAGCAAAACACTTCATTTCAGATCGTTCCACTCAGCTAGTCCACTCAGCTGGCAAAAAAATGAGTAATCCTGCGACGGACAAGCATCCCGTCCAGGTGAGAAATATATACGCCGCGAAACCGGGAAACCGGCCTTTATGAGTCAGTATGACTCGAGAAGGTAAGTTTACCTTTACCTAGAGGCCTCCAATGCATTCACATTGCTTCAGGTTTCACGCCCTTCATTGCCGCAAGACTTCTTAGAGATCCAAGATCCATAATCCACATTACAGAAGGCAACTGCACAATGAAGTTCTGTAATAGAGCTGGAGGTTCACCTTTTCCCATTATCTCAGGATGTATCCTCCTAACTTTGCCTTCTTAGACTCACCATGATGCAGTAAGGCAGTGAATACATTCCGTTTTTTGACATATAGGCTAGCCAGCAGCAGCTTGCTGTAAGTGAGCAGTTGCAAGCACTGCTGTACTCGAGGCACCATATCACGCTTTATACACACATCTATATGATACATGTATGTATATTGAGCGAAACCCGATAACCAGTTCATCTAGAAAGCGAGGCCTCCTTTCAGTGAGGTGGGTCGGTGCGCAATGATGCCGTCGAGAGGTAGGCTCTGGAACGGCAGGCATTCTCTCCTGATGACCTCATAAACTTGCTGGCATCCGGTACGAGGAGCTTTCGACCAGTAGCACTTGCATCTGCAAGACATTTGCAGAAGATATTTTTAAAAAAAATATATATATGGTGGTGCTTCAGCATGACTACAGCTGCATGGCTGAAACTAGTAAAAGAATAAAAGAATAGGCGCAGGCGTGGCTGCATCGTAAGAAGTTTGCTTCCTGACAATAAGGTTCCGGGTTCAGTCCCACTGCGTGTCACCTTGGGCAAGTGTCTTCTACTACAGTCTCGAGCCGACCAAAGCCTTGTGAGTGGATTTGGTAGACGGAAACAGAAAGAAGCCCGTCATATATATATATATATTATGTGTGTATGTGTGTGTGCATATGTGTCTGTGTTAGTCCCGCCACCATCGCTTGACAACCGATGTTGATGTGTTTACGTCCCCTAACTTGTACTAGGCTTACAAAGAATAAGTCCTGGGGTCGATTTGTTCGACTAAGGGCGGTGCTCCAGTATGGCCGCAGTCGACTGAAACAAGTTAAAGAATAAAAGAATACACACATACACACACACACACACACACACCTATCTATACACATTTATATATAAGTATACATATATATATATATATATATATATATATATATATATATATATATATATATATATATATATATATATATATATATATATATATATATATATATATATATATATATTTATATATATATATATATATATATATATACTTACATGCATATGCATAAATATATACATGTATATATATATATGTATATATATATATATATATATATATATATATATATATATATATATACACACACACACGCACTTAAATATATATTTATATTTATATACAGTTATATATAGTTATTTATATGTGCGTGTATGTATATATACACATACATACATACGTACGTACATGCATACATACATACATACATGCATACATACATACATACATACTTACATACATACATACATACATACGTACATAGATACATACAAACATACACATACATACATACATACATACATACGTACGTACGTACTAATTTTACGATCGTCTGACGTTATCTGCGTCATTGACGTCTAAATCAATGATTTCCTCATTCCCTCTCCCTCCCTCCCTCCCTCCTTCCCTCCCACTCTTTCTCTCTTTCCAGCACACGCATATGTATTTGTGTATGTGAGTACACATATGTGCACGTATGTACATATGTGTACGTATATATACATACATATGTATGTGTGTATTCGTATTTATAAATATTTGTGCCAGCACTCTAGCGCGAGCATATACACTCAAAGGCACACGCGTTCACACACAGACACACACGACCATACACACACACACACGTAATTCTCAATATAACATTCATAAACACGTTTATGTTAAAGCTAAACGCTCCTCTTTCTCCTTATTGTTTGTTTGTTTCTTTCTTTCACTCTCACTCACTCTGTTGCTCTCCTTTTATACATTCACGCACACTTGATCATACACACACACATATAATCATACACACACACACATAATCATACACACACATAATCATACACACATACATAATCATACACACACACACAAAAACACACACACACACATAATAGTACACATATAACCATACACACACGCATAATCATACACACACATATTCATACACGCAAACATAAACATACACACACACACAAACACAATCATGCACACACATAATCATACACACACACATAATAATACACATGTAATCACATACACACACATAATCATACACACACACATATAATCATACACACACATGATCTTACACACACACACACAAATACACACACACACACACATGATCATACACACACACACATAATCATACACACACACATAATCATACACACACACTCATGATCATACACACACATGATCATACACACGCACACACACATACAAAGGGAAAGAGTGAGGGACGGGGGGGGGAGTGAGGCTGATCGTGTAAAAGAAAGAAGAGGAATTGGAAAAATGAATGAAATATTGGTAAAATAATTTCCTGGCAGATAAATGAAAGTAAAGAAAGAAAGAGGAAGGAAAAGAGAAGGAAAAGAAATGGAAGAGAGGAGAGAGAAGGGAGAGACAGAGAGGTGGAGGGGAGGGGAGGGAAGAGGAGAGAGAGGAGAGGTGGAGAGAGAGGAGAGGTGGAGAGAGAGGAGATGTGGAGAGAGAGGAGAGGTGGAGAGAGAGGAGATGTGGAGAGAGAGGAGAGGTGGAGAGGAGGGAGGGGAGGGGAGGGGAGGAGAGAGAGAGAGATGAGAAATGGTGGGAGAGCACAGACCGAGAGGAGGAGGGAGAGGAGAGACAGGGAGAGGAGAGACAGGGAGAGAAGAGACAGGGAGAGGAGAGACAGGGAGAGAAGAGACAGGGAGAGGAGAGACAGGGAGAGGAGAGACGAGGAGAGAGAGAGAGAAGGAGAGAGAAGGAGAGAGAGAGAAGGAGAGAGAAAGAAGGAGAGAGAGAGAGAAGGAGTGAGAAGGAGAGAGATAGGAGGAGAGAGAAAAGGAGGAGAGAGATAGGAGGAGAGAAAGAAATATGAAGACAAGTTTTGATTATTGATAAAATATTTGGTTTTAGTGGTGGGAGATGGTGGAGGATGGTGGTGGTGGTGGTGGTGGAGTGATGTTTCTATTGAAATATCAACAACAAAAGATGTAATACCGAGTCGACGTGGAAAAAGTGCATGTTGTTTATAATAACAATAATAATAATAATAATAATAATCACATTGCACTCCTCTGGAACTTCACCATTCAAACTGACAGAAAGATAGACGCAAATAGGCCAGACATCATACTGAAAGACTTCAGACAAAAATCATGCCTCCTCATTGATATGACTGTCCCAATTGATATAAACGTATCTGTCAAGACCTACCAAAAACTGAGCAAATATAAAGATCTTGAAATAGAAATTAGCAAAATGTGGAATCTGAAGACGAAAACAATACCTATTGTCATAGGTGCCCTGGGAATGACAGCGAAACGGGCTGATTACTACCTAGCTCAGATACCAGGAAACCCCAAAATGGCTGAAGTCCAAAAGATAGTGCTCATGGGAACTGCCCATATCCTACGTAAAATACTGTCTATGTGATCTCAAATTTTAAAGCAAACATAATTTTCTTATGGTTTCTTAAACATTCACTTGAACAAAACTGTACAAATCCAAATATATGGTACCCTAGGCATAACACCTACATGAACTTCTAACTTGTTGTCTCTTGAGGTCTCTGGGTGAGACTTGGATCCAACTTGTACAAATGCAAAACAAAAGTCAAACATAAAATAATAATAATAATAATAAGTGTAGCAGCCCAAGATCAAGCGATAAGAACAAACAACTTGAGGAAAAATATATGTGGAGAGAATATGTCAGAAAAATGGAGAGCTTGTGGAAATTGGAACGAGACAGTGGCACACATTGTGACAGAATGCCCCAAGTTGGCACAAGAAGAATATAAGAAATGGAGGCACGACCAAGTTGTATAAGTTTAACACTGGAAACTTTGTCAGAAATGAGGATTTGAAGCTGGAAACACATGGTACTATCATCGAGTCGAAAGTGGACTGGAGTTGGAAAAATATGAGATTTTGTGAGACATTCCTATTCAAACAGACAAGAAGTTAGAAAATAATAGACCAGACATAACAATTATAGAAGAAGAAAAGCGAAGTTGCTTACTAATAGACCCATCATGTCCGTTTGTAAATAAATATAAGGACCTGAAAATTGAAATCCAAAAAGATTTGGCATCTTAAAGCAAGAACTGTTCCTGTTATTGTAGGTGCCCAAGGTATGAAAACAAAAGGATGTCAGGAACATCTAGATAACATCTCAGGAGAACCATATCTCAGAGAAATCCAAAATATTGTGCTGAAAAGTACTGCCCACATCCTTAGAAAAACACTATCAGTTTAAATGTCTGTATTGTTTTACAGGAAGATTTCGCTACTACTCCTCTTACTTCCCCTCCCCAAGCTTTCAGTCATACTGTAACATCTTTCATCCTTCACTCGCCCTAGGACGCTAGGTGTGTCCCGGCAAGCGATTGAAACAAATATGCAGATTAAAAGTAAATAACAATGATAATATGACAATCCTTGCTACTAAACGCACGAGGCCTTGAATTTGGGGAGAGAGGGCTAGTCGATTACATCGGCCCAAGTGCGTTACTAGTGCTTATTTTATCAACACCGAAGGGATGAAAACCGAAGTCGATCTCGGGATTTGAACTCAGAACGTAAAGACGGATGCAATGCCGCTAAGCATGTTGGTTGGCGTGCTAACGATTGTGGCTGCTCACCACCTTAATAATAATAATAATAATAATAATAATAATAATAATAATAATAATAATAATAATAATAATAATAATAATAATAATAATAAGGCAAATAGACCAGATATAGTTGTCAAAGATCATGAAGAAAAAAAATGCTTTCTAATTGATGTATCAATACCAGCAGATAACAACGTTTCCCTAAAAGAAATGGAAAATCTTTCAAAATACAAAGACCTGGAAATAGTGGTAACTCGAATGTGGAATCTAAAAACAGAAACAATTCCTATTATAGTAGGTGCCTTAGGTATAATAAAAAAAAATATTCAGACAAATACATAACAAAAACACCAGGACTTACAAATATATATAACATACAGAAAATTGCACTACTGGGCACAGCACACATCCTACGCAAAACACTTTCAATACAGTAACCATAAGAGCATCACAGCAAACCACAGCACATATCCAAGGTACACAGAGCTGTGTTCGGTAGTGAAGTGAAAGCACGTTATAAAAATAAAACTACTGAACAATAATAATAATAATAATGACTGCAAAAATCCTTTGGGATGCAATGATTCAGTGTGATCATCAGATTAAACATCAGAAACCAGACATTGTTGTGGTGAATCGAACTCACAAACTCTCGATCGTAAGCTCAACGCTCTAATCACTGAGCCATGTGCCTTCACGTAAAAACCGACCAGACGTTAACAAAATAGGTAAAACTGCTGAAAACATTTCGACATAATAATCTATCACACCCGAAATATATATGAGTCCATAAAAAGAGAAAGCAATACAAGAAAAAAGGACAATAAAGGAACTCTAAAACACAACGAAAATGTACAACACGAACCAGGAGAAATAAATAAACAACGCCGTCTTACAGTAAATCAAAACTGACGGAAAGGAAAATAGGAAATATAAACTAAAATCTAAAATGGAGGCGAACAGAAGTTGCCATTGAAATGTTGAAGTAAATACATAGACACAAGCCGTGTTTATTCGGGGAACATTATTTAGAAACAAACAGAATAGATTAATCAAGTTTTACATTCTGATTATTTCATACGAAAAGATGGCGAGCTGGCAGAAACGTTAGCACACCGGGCGAAATGCTTAGCGGTATTTCGTCTACCGTTACATTCTGAGTTCAAATTCCGCCGAAGTCGACTTTGCCTTTCATCCTTTCGGGATCGATAACTTAAGTACCAGTTACCACCTCCCTCTAACTTACTGGCCTTGTGTCAAAATTTTAAATCATTATTACATAGGAAGTATATTGACTGTGGCATGGCTGTGTGGTAAGAAGCTTGCTTCCCAACCACATAGTTCCAGGTTCAGTCTCGCTACACGTAACCTTGGGAAAATGTCATTTGCTATAGCCCTGGGCTGACCAAAGCCCTGTGCGTAGATTTGGTGAACACACACACACACACACACACACACATATGTATATATATATGTATGTATGTATGTATATATATATATATATATATATATATATATATATATATATATACACACTATATATATATATATATAAGTATACGACAGAAGCCTGTCGTATACATATGTACTTATATCTAAGTGTCTTTCTGTCTGTGTTTGTCCCCCACTGTCGCTTGAATCCGGTATTGGTATGCTTACGTCCCCGTAACTTGATGGTTTGGAGCTAGAGACCGATAGAAGAAGTACCAGGCTTAAAAAGAATAAGTACTGGGGTCTACTAAAATTCTTCAAGGATGTGCTCAAGCATGGCCGCAGTCTAATGACTGAAACAAGTAAAAGAGATCAAATAAGAGATAATGAAAGAATTTTGCTGCATCTTGTGAGAGTCATTATGGCGATAATAAATGCATGCACTGGTCCTATTTCCCTTCTTTTATTGTTATGAATCAATTAGTTAACATTTAGCCAATTAGCTAATCGATTACTTGATTAATCGTTCGGTCAACCAATCAACCAGTTTGGTCTGTCAAAGTGCTTTGGCCGCCATTTGCGATTACATCAATGACACGACTACTTCAGATCTGCTTCAGCTCTGTCTGTCTGCCTGTCAAACTATGTTTCAACATAGGAGTATACGTTGTGAATCTTGCAGACGAAAAACAAAAACCGAAGAGAAAATATTTACGAAATCAATTCATTTGGATCAACAGAAACCTCTGTCTAAGCTACAAAGGAACAAGCAGTACTCCGAAAGAATAAATAACATGTAGCAGCGCTCTGTAAGAAATTCTGTTCACAGAAAACGAACAGTTTATACTCTAAAGAGAAAAGGAGTGATTCAACATGGAAAATGAAAAAATAAATAAATAAATAAATAAATGAAGTCGTATAAACTGTTTTATGTCAATACAAAAAATGTCACTCAGGAAACAAAAGAAAAGATAAGGCAAATCATATCAGCCAAAGCATTAAAGGGAAAATGCTGCGAAAAATGTCAGTGTTACCTCCAGGAGAACAAGGTATTTGAATTAAATACCAAAATGTTATACACAGAGTTTTAACAAAAGATATGCAATGATGGAGGACAGAGCAACAGCTACTGAGGCCAAATATATTAGGAGTGGGAGAATATGTGGGGGGTGGGAACTCAATCAACATGATAAAAATAGTTCAACTGACCAAAAGGGAAAAGGATATATGTATAGATACACACACATACACACACACTCTCACACACATAGACATATACATACACATACACACATATATATATACGTACACACATCATTTATATATATATATATATATATATATATATATATATATATCCTCGAATATATATATATATATATATATATATATATATATATATATATGTGTGTGTGTGTGTGTGTGTGTGTGTAAACATATGTGACAATTATTCGGTAGCCATGATAAAACTCCGATACAAATAATATATATGTTTTATATATATATATATATATATGTATATATAAATGTATGCAAATTAGGGACTCCTTCATAGAGGAACTGCTACATTTGTTGAGTATATAAACAGTTTGGCTGCTTGTTTCTTTGGAGACTGTCAGAATGATGTAGACGCCTCTGATGAAAACCCAATAAGGTTCGAAAATCGAATAAGGTTGTTCGTCATTCTTTTTCAGTCTGCGGAGAAATGACAAAAAATTTTCCCTGTTCATAATTATATTATATGTTACACACACACGCACGCACACACACACACACACACACACAGAGACAGACACACACACATATATATATATATATATATATATATATATATATATATATATATATATATATATGCATACATATATAAGAGGAATAACCACCAAAGTGGATTCCTAATATGTTAGAAGAAGACGCTAAATCGTCTTACCACTATATATATATATATATATTCTTACATGTATACATGCATAAAATATGTGTATAAAATATATAAATGTGTAGAATCATGTAACACGTTTGTGTATCCTCGGACGTGAGAAGACCTTTTGCTGCGAAAAAGTCACGGGAGAAAATAATCTCGCATGCGTTTTTAGGTCATCGTGAGTCGTCATCTATGAATATTGCATTCGTTTCCACATCCCCATAAGGACAATAGATTCTATATCTAAATGCAGAAGATAGTACGTTTGTTTGCTGGCGTGCGTAAAGTTTGATGAAGCTGGAATTGAATAAATAACTTAGAGCTACGTGAAACAGCGTGGAATTAAATATGACATTGGATAAAATATATCGTTGACCTATGTGTTTGTCTGTGAAGAGAATTGTCCCCCTGCGCTGTTTCTGCAGCGAAAGGTTATGATATATAAATAACAAAGACAGTATTCATTTCTTCGTAGAGAATAGTTTCTATCGAGGAAACTCTTGGTTATGAACCCAGCATGCTTCAACTGTTTCACTCTGCGCAACGAGTGATTAAGTAAATATATAATGAATTATTTTTTATATGGTCTGTTCTGGGCTACATTACTTCAATTATCCATTACTACATTACCCATTAGACGTTATTCATTTATTTATTATTTATTTATTTCTATGCATTGAACTGTTTCAAATGTACGAAATCTAATAACGACACAATACATATTACAACACTACGATGTTAATTTACTTACTGAAAGGCGACGCTTTACTCTGCCGATCCTCTGAGAAAAAACATTTGACAAACCGCATGCGTAGATCTATGCAATCCAATTTTTTTTTGTGTGAGTGTCGCTTCATGTAGAATTTTCAGATCAGCCAGAAGCAGATCAATTCTATAAATGTTTCCCCATATAAACTATCATGCAAGATTAATTAATAGCTTATATATATATTACAAGCGAAGTTGAAATGGTGACGGAAAGGGATGTATGACTATAAAGTCACAGCGACTGGTGAATCGGACTATTACAGAAGATAATAGAAACAGGAAACCAGATGCTGCAGCATGACCTGGATTGATAGACTCCATAAAATAATGCTTGTCCCAATAGTAATAGCGATCCCAATACTAACAACAGAACTAATACTGATAGCTACTCCTGTACTAACAACAGTTCTAATTCTAACAACAGCGCTAATATTAACAGCAGCCTCAGTTCTATCGAAGTACAGTAATCAAGTTATGCTAAAATGGCAAACATCATCGCTAAAAGGCAAAGTGGAGATAATTAAACTAATTTTCTGTCTAGCCTCGACTCCATTAATTCGTTGACATTACGAGCTATTCATCAGCAATCTCCTCTATTCTTTTACTTGTTACAGTCATTTGACTGCGGTCATGCTGGATCACCGCCTTGAAAAAATAGGGAACGCTGCACGAATTTGCGTGTCATCCTGTGCAGGGGCCATGCGAATTTTCTCTGTGTCATTCCAACTTTAGAGTAGAAGCACGTGGCTTAATGGTTAGGGTGTTGAACTCATGATCGTAAGATTGTGGTTTCGATTCCTAGACAGGTCGACGTGTTGTGTTCTTGAGTAAAATACTTCATTTCACGTTGTTTCAGTTCTCTCAGCTGACAAAAATGAGCTCCTTTTTGTGGGTGGGTGGGATAAATAAATATATGAAACCTCAAAAGCTAAGTTAGTGAGATAAATTTGTACGGTGATAGGTATATGACCACGAATTAAAATATATACTGAGATCAAAGTTGGATATGCGTTCATGTTTAGGTGTGTTCTGTATTTTTCGATAAATAAATTTTCTTTATTTAAACGTTCTTGTACAGAAATTGTTTCTTTGCACTGGTAGATGAGGAAAACTGTGAAGTTTGGTTGGATATTACCCGCACATCTCTCTATATGTTTACTCAAAGGAATCTGTCTGTACTTTGGGAAACAGATCTGTTCCTTATGTAGTGTGGGTCTCCGTCTAAATGTAATTGCTTGTTTGTCCTATGTAGTTATGTCCACAACCTGAACTTGTTATAACATAAATTAGATTCTAGGAAACAGACAGACAGACAGACAGACACACACACACACACACACACACACACACACACACACACACACACACACACACACACACACACACACACGTACATACATGGAGTGTACTTACAGCCAGTCACATGCATAGAAGAGATTTGTCGCCTCCGCAGGAGAGATAACATTGAATAAACTATTCGCTAGTATTGTGAATAGCAGCCCAGCTGTATAACGATTATATACATTATATGCAATGTTCTATTCATTGTTTTTCATACATCGGAGGTGACAAATCTCGCATAGGCATATGCTAAGCCGTGCGTACACGCCGTTGACAAAAACCCAGCCGCGTTGAAAAACTTCTGGCATCCTTGCTAGCCACTTCCGGGACGATTTTTTTTCCTCCCTCTAATATATATTATATTTTTAAACACAGCAGTTTCATAAGAGATATTCTGTCTGGGCGAATACTGCAGTAAACTGCCTTTTAACGATGTACTCACATTGTACAGATGACTATTTTAATCTAATACTACTTCTATTGCACACAACGAGTATATATATATTGAACATTTGGTCATCGAGGTCACCTTCTACTGTACAGTTATTGTTTCATCTTTTTCCTATAGACTAATATTTTTAAGTTTTTGATCCAGTCCTGTTGTTTGCCAATAAATCTGCTTCAATCGTAACATTTCTTCTCACTTCTTCTTTCTCTTCCTTCTCTTTTTTTTCTCGTTCTCTGTTTTCCATTATAGTTTTGAATACATGTACACGTTATTTGCTATTACACACATAAAGTATTTTTGAACTATCTTTTCATGGTGCATGTCTATTGAAATTGAGTTTTTTTTACTGACTTGATGTAATTTCAACTGTGGGGAAAACAAAGAGGAACAAATAATGATTTAGAAATAATATAACAGATAAAACCACACATAAGTATACGGCTCCGTACACGCAAGCTTTGTATACACCCACATTCATATATATATATATATATATATATATATATATATATATATATATATATATATATATATAAATAGAAAGAGAGAGAGAGAGAGAGAGAGAGAGAGAGAGAGAGAGAGACCTGGCTATGTGGTAAGCGGCTCGTTTCCCAATCAAATGGTTTCGGGTTCAGTCCTACTCCGTAGGGACTTGGGCAAGTATCTTCTACTATAGCTTCGGGATGACACCAAAGCTCTGTGAGAGGATTTAGTAGACGGAAACCGACAGTTGCCCGTTGTGCGTGTGTGCGCGCGTGTATGTGTTCCTCCACTCTCCTCTCTTCCTCTCAC
This sequence comes from Octopus bimaculoides, assembly GCF_046866305.1. NCBI lineage: Eukaryota > Metazoa > Mollusca > Cephalopoda > Octopoda > Octopodidae > Octopus > Octopus bimaculoides. The sequence goes on along the minus strand of NC_142950.1, from coordinate 26,848,816 downwards.
ACCTACTTTCTCTCACACCTACTTCCTCCCACCCACCTCTCCTCTCTTGCTCCGACTCCTACTTCTTTTCTTCTCTTCACTTCTAGCCTCCTTCTCTCTTCTCTTCAGCCTGTGAACTGAAACTAGATATAATATATGTATATATATATGTGTGTGTGTGTGTGTGTGTCTATGTTTATATACATGTATATATATATATATATAGGTTCACTGGAAAGTAGAATTAGTATTGAACGTTTCCTGGGTAGAATCGTCACAGATGATAGAAAGTGGGTTCTCTATCATCATATTGAATGAAAACGACAATGGCTAAGACTCAGTGAAGCGAGGAAATCCATCCATGAACCAAGACTACACTCCAGAAAAGTTCTGCGCTGTGTCTGATGAGATATGAAGTATTAAACCAAAACGAAACGGTTAATACGGAGAAGTAATGTTGTTAGTCGGAAGCATTGCACGAAAATTTGCAGTAAAAGTGCACATCATTGGTCAATCGTAAAGGAACGTAGCTCTTCCATGATATTGCAACACCACATATTGTCCAAATCGCTAAAAAGAGAAAAAAAAAAGACTATGGTACTAAATACGAAAGTTTTCTCTCATTCCTCTTATTTTCTGGACTTTGCACCATCTGGTTATCTTCTTTTCAGATCATTGAAACATTATTTCGAGGGAAAGAATAAAAGCAGTTTATCAATTCTGAAGAGGTGAAATATGATATTGAGTGCATCTTTTATTCTAAAACCTGAAAAATTTTACCCCCGCCCGAAGGACCACAAATTTGCCAAATAGATGGGATCATGATACCAATAACGAAAGGAAATATTATCTTGATTAAATATATCAGTTAAGACCAACGAAGTATTCGATTCTTTATTTCTCCGTCTAGAAATGCGACAGGACTTTCTTTGCAAACTAGTATAATAGAATTTATTACGTTTTATACTTTTAACATAACTTATAACTTATTGTTATTTTGTAAAGAAAAAAAAAGCAATCAAAAAGAATATTATTATTATTATTATTATTATTATTATTATTATTATTATTATTATTTTGTATCTATTTATGTGTGAATTTATTGCACTACCTGCAACGTTTTATGCCCGTGTGGCTAATAAAAAAAAACATTATTATTAATATTATTATCATTATTATCATCATCATTATTATTATTATTATTATTATTATTATTATTATTATTATTATTATTAGTATTATTATTATTACGTCATGGAAATGGCTGACATTACGTATGCAGAAGATAACATTGACGAACGCTGATGCCATCTTGAAGCCTGCAAGGATTATAAAAAAACAAACAAAAAAAATCTGTCTGTAATAAAACGATGGTAAAAAAGAATTACAAAATTGAATATCAATGAAAAAAAAACAAACAAACAAAAAAACAAATTAAAGCGAAAGACTACTGAAGCTGTTTGGATATTATGATAATTAGATAATCTTTTTTGCTTATTTATTGATTTTTCTTCGTTGTTTTTTGGCTTCATATTTGCTCTTTTTTTGCTTTGTATGAGCAACCGATAAAGACGTGTTGATATCGTAAAACACACTTGACTCTAACGATTAGTTCGTAGAATATGGCGGACCGAAAAATAAAAATTATAAAAAAACAATAGTCTTACTATTTATGATAGATTAATGGGATTTATTTAAGGAGACTTATAAGACGACTATGAATATGATTACATGTACAAGAGTGTGTATGTATGTATGCATGTATGTAAGTATTTATGTATGTATGTATGATGTATGTGTGTATGTATGTATGGAACAATGGAGGGAAGGAGGGATCATTGGTTGGTTGGTTGGTTGGATGGCTGGAGAATGGATGGATGCACGCATGTGTGTATGTATTTATGCGAGCATCCAGGGGTGCATGTATGTTTGTATCTATCTACCTATCTGTCTGTCTGTCTATTTATTTCTCTATCTATCTGTTTGTGAGTGTGTGGCAGGCTGCAAATATTACGAAGCACAAAATGAGTGCATTCAATACTTTTGGCTTAGTGTAACATTTAATTCATAACAGCTGAACATTAACTGGTTGTCCCATGTTTCAGTCGTACAGCAAGCTTCCTTCCTTGTTTATAGAAATCATCAGATTTCTTTAAGAACAAAGAATTTCTGTCAAGAATCGAATACGATTTTGTACTTAACAAAGCTGCATCCGTTTCACATCCGTCTGGTGATTCCTACATGACAATGTATATGCCATACTGATAACACGTATTCCAGAAATAACCACCACCACCAACAACAACACTGTGTGTATGTGTATGTGCGTGTGTGTGTTATTTTGTTCTTTTACTTGTTTCATTTATTCGATTGCGGCCATGCTGGAGTACCACCCTAACGGATTGTAGTCAAACAAATCGACCCCAGGACTTATTCTTTGTAAGCGTAGTACTTATTCTATCGGTCCCTTATGCCGAACCGCTAAGTTATAGGGACATAAACACACCAGCATCTGTTGTCAAGCAATGGCGGGGGAACAAACACAGATAACACACACATACACACACACACAACACACACATAAATATAAGACGGACTTCATTCAGTTTCCGTCTACCAAATCCACTCACAAGGCTTTGGTCGGCCCGAGGCTACAGTAAAAGACACTGGCCCAAGGTACCATGCGGTGGGACTGAACCTGGAACCATGTGGTTAAGTTCTTACCACACAGCCACGTCTGTGTATACATATATATATACACTGCATGGATGTTAGCTATTTCTTCATAACATATACATACATAAATACACATGCAGTGGAACTGAACCTGGAACGATGTGGTTGGGAAGCAGACTTCTTACACAAAGCCACGCCTGCACTTAGTTAACGTCTTAGTTTCAAATACCATCGCAGTCGACTTTGCCCTCTATCCGTTTTGGGCTCATAAAATCAGTTACTAAATGAATGTTTTATCAGGGCACAGTAAGAAAACGAGTAAAGGGGTACGAATCGTAGAAACATTAATTTTCTGGTAGATATTAAAAAAAATCCTAGTTAGCAGTAGTTTCCAAGAGCAACCAGAATGAATGCACGAGATTTGACATGGCTACAGTTAGCTATTATCTACCATCGATTGCCATAAACAGGAATAATTTTGAACTTGGTTTAAAAGAAAAAAAGTATCGCGAAACTTCTATGGAAGCCTCATGTAGATATAATCACAAGTATTGATATTTCGTCTTTATAGACAAACAGATCGATATTTTCGTTGGTATCGCTTGATCACTTTGTTTCCATTAGATCTCGGATTTCGATTAATATGGTAAAGGGAAGTGGATGGAAGCAAGAGAAATCCAATGACGCCAAAACCCTCCAATCCACCATAAGCTTAATAGGAAAGGCATGAATATCACAACATTGCGTTTCTTTTAGGTAGTCAAGAGGCCGTTACTCGGTTTCCATGGCTTATAAGTGTCCAAGATTACAATATTGCCCCGAAAGGAAAGTCGGTCAGGGAATGGGACCTCGGTGGGATACGAACTCAGAACGCAGAAAGTTGAATGAAATACCGCCAATAATTTTGTCCGACGTGCTAACAATTCTGCCAAATCACTGTCTTTGATATTGCTTCTCGATAAATTTACTGAGTATTTATTACTTAATGGCGACGGGATGCCAGAAACACCAGAGTGCTGAAGCTGATGGCTCCAGCTGGCCAAACTGTGTTGTTTCTAAATTTTGGCATAGAAGAAAGGGAGAAGGAATGGAACGACGAAATAATGAGAAATCTCCGAGATACACATACTGTAGCAGTATAGTATTTTAAAAGCCTATAATCTTATTACGTTCTTCCAAAGCGACTCATAAACTTAACCAAAATTTGTCTCGTTGTGGCATGTTTTAGTATCAAGGATTAAGTGATAACAAAAGGTTTATAACGAATCCAGAAAAGACTTCAGCAAGCAGCACTACTAAACTCACAAAACTTGCATATTGGCCGATATGTGAGAGACATCACTACGCCCGAAAGTGAAAATCTCTTATAGGCGTGCTGTGACTAAAATACGAGTGACTTGCCCATCGGCGGTGTATATGAATTAAGTATGATACATAGATAGCTATTTTAATTTTATACTCTTTGAATTGCGTACACCGAGTTATTTATTCAGCGTGGCGGCTGTTCGCAATGACAGTGAATATATTATTCACAGCTTCCCATATTGGAGGCGACAAATCTCGCCCAAGCATACGTATGGCCGCGTGCACGTCATTGACAATAGCCAATAAAGTGGGAACTGCATAAGGCGTTCTTGCTACCCCAGCTGCCGGGACAATTTTATCGTCTCTCTCTGATATATACCAGTTGCGTCCTGGAGTCGATTTAATCGACTGGCTTCCTCTCCAAAATTTCGGGCCTTTTGCCTAGAGTAGAAAAGAATATTTTCCATTGCTACGTTCTGAGTTCAAATTCCGCCGAGACCGACTTTGCTTTTCATCCTTTCAGGGTCGATGAAATAAGTACCAGCTACGCACTGGGGTTGATGTAATCGACTTGTCCCCTTCCCCCCCCCCCCAAAGATTTTCAAGCTCTTGTGCGTAGAGTAGAAATAATTATATTCCACCGAGGTCGACTTTGCCTTTCATCCTTTCGGGGTCGATAAATTAAGTACCAGTTGTGTACTGGGATCGATCTAATTGACTGGCTCCCTCCCCCAAAATTGTGCCTAGGGTGGAAAAGAAAAGAATCGTTGTTAGCACGCCTGGCAAAATGCTTAGCGACATTTCGTCCGTCTTTTCGTTCTGAATTCAAATTCCACCCAGGTCGACTTTGCTTTTCATCGACTTTGCTTTATCGAATCCGAAATTTGATAAAACGAGTACCAGTTAAGCACTGGGGTGGTAGGGGTGATCTAATCAACTTCCCCACTTCTCTGAGGTTTCTAGCCTTGCGCCAAAATCTGAAACCAATATTTGAGCAAGTGATAAATACCATTTTCTTATTTGCCTGTTACACTTGCATTTTTATTTTCCATTTCCTCGTACTCTCTGTCAGCAACTTTCATCCTGTATATTATTCAATAATAACTCCGTCATTATTGACGGTCCGGATACTGGAATGTTTCTATAAAACAGTTTAAACACAATACTTACTGGTCTTCCGCATTTTGACAGCCGGAAGGAGAGGTAAGTGATCCCCGATGAAACTTCAGAAAGATTAAGATATTATCATAATATCCCCACTTTTAACTGATGAACTTCATGGGGTTAATGCATGGTCTATATTTTACCAGTGGGTCTAAATATACGTTTATTAAGCCTAGTTTGTATAAGTTTCGCATATTTATTCATAACAACACTGCTTAGGTACTTTAGGTATTTTTGCGTATTTATATGCGATAAATAGTATATGTATATGTATATATATATATATATATATATATATATATATATATATATATATATATATATATATATATATATATATATAGATATATGTATATGTATATGTACGTATGCATGCATCTTATTTATAAAATACTCTGCATTTCACGTCTAGTTATTTCATAATTCTAGACTACCAAATCATCAGATAGGAATTTTTCATATATACATAAGTATATAGATGCATACATACATACAGGCATACACACACACACACATACACACACACACACACACACACACACACACACACACACACACACACACACACACACACACACACATATATATATATATATATATATATATATATATATATATATATATATATATATATATACACACATACCATATATGTATAATATATATATAGCATATGTACATATATATATAGAATATATATACATATGTGTGTATGTGTTTGTGTGCTTGTTTGTGTGTGTGTATGTATATCATGAATATCATCTATAACTTATAGTTATAGATTTTATTCAATAATGCATAGATCGGACTGACAAGTCGTTCTAGAAGACACTTATGTGTCAATGTTTTTTCTGTAAATTTATCTTTCCTGTCAATTATATATACACGTAGGTATTTCTGTGTGTGTATATATATACATATATACGTGCTCTATTCGTTTCTGTGCGTGTATGTATTGTGTCTGTATGTACGTATGCGTGCTTGTGTGCATATAAATTTAAGTTGGTCTATTAGTGAATCTACGCATATGTACGCCATTATATCTTTTAACAGTGTGTGTATACAAACGTTTACATGCACGCGAAAATTTATCTGCTCTGGTGTGTTTAGTTTTTATGTATGTGCGTAGGTGCATAAGTGGAAATATGTGTGTATATGTATGCTTGTATATGTGTCTGTTTGTATATGAGTATATGTATGTACTCGTACGTGTCTTTGTATGTGTATACATGCGTATATAAGTACATATGTGACTATATATATACATACATACATACATATATATATATATATATATATATATATATATATATATATATATATATATATATATATATATAAGAAGAATGTTCTCTATGTGGCTTGTGTGTTTTCTCGTCTACGTTTTGTTTGCAATGTCCTGTACCCAGATATGCACCGATACATACAGGTGAATGGCGGTATGCACATACCTGTACGTATATATGCATATACTCATTTACTATTTGTTTTTACATGACCGAACGCAGCGTCACCAATCTGTAAGTAGTTTTCGTAACTTTATATTTTCCGACGCTACTCTATCTCTTTCTCTTTCTCTTTCTCTTTCTCCCCAATTTTTCCTCCTTTCGTTCTTCCTCTGTTTACTACTACGTATCTCTCTTTACCCCTCTCGTTCTTCTTCTGTTACTACTACGTATCTCCTTTCCCCCCCTCGTACTTCCTCTCTTCCTCTTTTCCTCTCGTTGCTCACCTATTCTTCTACTTCCTCCCTTTGTTTCTCCCTCTACCACTCTCTCTCTCTTCCCCTTACACCGGCATGGTCACATGCTTCCGGTCAATAATCCTTTTCCTCCTTGGCTATCGCCGAGCAAACACGCGAACTTACTTCATCCCCACTTTCAAGTTCGTGCTTCACAGCATTCATACACATAATTTTTCCCGTCTGGCCGTATAGCCTTTTCTGTTTGTTTTCCTGTCTTGTTTTTTGTCCGCCACTACATTCCTCCATGGCAAGATTTAATTTGTGTATACAAATTTAATTTGCGGTCCATGGGAAGAGCCGTTTTAGCGATGCGTCCTGCCCAGCTCTTCGAAACGCCGTGTTAAAACGGGGGTAGCTGATGAAGAAGAATGTTCTCTATGTGGCTTGTGTGTTTTCTCGTGTACGTTTTGTTTGCAATGTCCTGTACCCAGATATGCACCTATACATACAGGTGGATATCGGTATGCACATACCTGTACGTATATATGCATATACTCATTTACTATTTGTTTATATATATATATATATATATATATATATATATATATATATATATATATATATGTGTATGTATGTATGTATGTATGTATGTATGTATGTATGTATATGCATATCTGCGCGTATATGTGTTTGTATGGGTCGATACAAGTACTCATATGTACAAATGTATCTATACCCTGACAAGTTACCTCATACTATGCTTAGTTATATACACGCTTGAATACACATATGTACATAAATATATGCATACATATGCATACATACACTTAGACACAATATGATATGCACTCATGAATAATGGTCATATACCACAAAAAACTATGTACACGAATCAGTGGCTTTCATTCTCTCCTACAAAAGTTAATCATATATAATTCAGAAAAAGCCAAGAGCCGAAGAAACTAGTTATGGCGAAGTTTGGTAAATTCAATGAATATACAGTTGAATTAAGCCTTTGACTGCTTAATTAAATGTCATGGTCATTCCTGTAATGATGTTAATTATCTACCAAAAAAGAAAAAAAGACAGCATACAAAAAATTAAATAGAATTGATATTTTCTCCCCTTTATAGCTGTAGTTGTGTGGTGAGAAGATTGCGTCCCACTGCGTTGAACCTTGAGCTAGTGTCTTCTATTGTCGCATAGGGCGGACCAAAGCCATGTGAGTAAATTTGGCAGACAATACCGAAAGAAGCCCGTTGTATGTATGTATATATATATATATAGAATATACATATGTGTGTATAGTATATATATATATATATATATATATATATATATATATATATATATATATATATATATATATATATATATATATATATATATATATATATATATATATATTTCCACACACGCGAGCTTAATTTAATTCGTCCTTAAGTCGAAAGACACCTATTGTTATGTCCTGTTAAGGTGTCTCAAAACAAACATTATCGACATCTCAACTGTTTAATTTTTTTTTTTAATTGCAAGTGGCGGAAACCTGTAGGGAATATATGCGCTATGTACAGAGAGGATGTACAGAGAAGGGCGTGTGTACCAGAAGTGTTTTTCAAGATCTCGTCAAGAAAACGTAAATTTCGCCAAATGACCATATTTTCAACGGTAAATTACTGCGCCCTGTGGGACTTAATTTATAATTAAAATATATATTGAGCCGTTGAGAGCTGTCAGGTCAGGGATACAACACAGCGCTGGTAATTGCAGTGTGAATGATCTATTTCTCGGTATCCTAATCGGGTAGGAAACGTTTTAACCTCACTGTTTTGGCGTCGATGATTCGACGCTGACTTATTTGACATTAAACGTTTTAATGTTTCTCTCTTTCTCTCCCTCTTCACTCTCTCTTTTTCCCTCTCTTTTTCTCCATTTATCCTTCTTTTCCCCCTCGCTCTCTCGCTTTCTCTCTCTCTTTCTCTATGTATGCGAGTATATTTATCTTAATGTATATGAAGAGCGAGAAAGTGTTTCTATCAAACGTGTTCAATTAATAAATTGTCTTTTTGTCTCTCCCTCTCTTTCTGTCCCTCCCTCTTCTCTTTCTGTCTGTCTGACTATCTGTCACGCTCTCTCTCCTCCTCTCTCTCTCTCTGTCTCCCACTCTCACTCTGTCTCCCCCCTCTCTCTCTCTCTCTCTTTGTGTATATATTTCTGCTCGTTCACACACACACACACACACACACACACACACACAAACTCACGTTTGTTTGTTTGCCTCCAGTGCCGAAAAAATATTGTTGCCAAAATAGATTCTATATCCAATCACCATAGACCGATCTTAACAGAAGAGTCTTTAATTCTTGAAATTCATTTTAAAATAAAAAATACTTCAATAAAAATTTTCAAAGCATTCAATTCAATTGCATAACAATGGAAAAATTATGTAACGGTTGCCGTTGAAAAAAGCAGTCTTGTTTACATGGAAACAGTTTGCGACAATAACGACATCGGAAAACACAACGATAGAGTAAATTAATCGTGTGAAAAGCAGGCGATATGCTGAGAAGAATATATGTTACGTCACTTTGACGTAAATCGTTTGTTAAGCACCGATGTCAGCAGTGAATTATGTTAACTAGATCTTGTCTTCTAAGGAGCTGTTTTAGTTTCTCAACGTCGGCTATCATATATATATATATATATATATATATATATATATATATATATATATATATATATATATATATATATATATTGTTGCCGTTCTTCTTCTTCTTCTTCTTCTTCTTCTTCTTCTTCTTCTTCTTCTTATTATTATTATTATTATTATTATTATTATTATTATTATTATTATTATTATTATTATTATTATTATTATTATTATTATTATTACTATTATCAGAATCGTTAGCGCGTCGGGACAATTTTATGTTGCTAACAATAGAATGGGTGTCCCTGTAAGCCAGTGCTTATACGCAGACCAAACAGAATTCGTCACCACACCTACGAAGAGGCTTGACGATGGAAAAAGAACTTTGACAAGGAATGTTGTTTACCATGTAGTTATTTCATGAGATATTGATCAATGAATACACTTATTCTCTAGAATATGAAAAAAAAAAAAAAAAAGGATTTTAAATAAATGCTATTGTTCAACAGTATTCAAACTGTTATTCAGTTTCATTGGGAAAGTCAATCTAGACATTATTTGAACAATTTTTGAATATAGTACTAAGGTTAATTTCTTCGCTTAAGCCTTTCAATGCGTTGCCCCTGCTTGGCCGCAGTCTAGTGACTGAAACAAGTAAAGGATAAACGATAAACAGTAA
>NC_142950.1:26826176-26831176 GCF_046866305.1 Octopus bimaculoides | reverse complement strand
CATTAGACTGCGGACGTGCATCGTTAATGTACGATCCATTAAGGAAATCCAACGGCAACACCTTTGCATCAGGAAAAAAGTTCACATTTCTGCTTATCTGTTTCTTTATTGCCCACAAGGGGCCAACGAAGAGGGGACAAACAAGTACATGTGAGGACATATAACACAGAATTGAAATAAAATTAAATAAAATTATAAATATGATGATATCATAGGCGCAGGAGTGGTTGTGTGGTAAGTAGCTTGCTTACCAACCACATGGTTCCGGGTTCAGTCCCACTAGTACTAGGCTTACAAAGAATAAGTCGTGGGGTCGATTTGCTCGACTACAGGCGGTGCTCCAGCATGGCCGCAGTCAAATGACTGAAACAAGTAAAAGAAGAAAATATGAAATGAATAATGAAAATGAAGTAAGTGTTGCTGCTCCACGTCGAGCAGCAACACTTACTTCTTTGTGAGTCTCTTATATATATAAAACACTTGCCGAAGGTGAATATATATATATATATATATATATATATATATATATATATATGTGTGTGTGTGTGTGTGTGTGTGTGTGTGTGTGTGTGTGTGTGTGTGTATACATATATATAAATTTAATATGCCACCGAAAGAGCTGCGAATAATTTCATGCCTTTGTGATACTTTAACTAGGCATATGTGTAAAACACGCCATGTATCTCGAAGCAGTCTTTCAGGATCTGTTTACACATACATACATACATACAGACAGACAGACAGACGGCCTTTCCCCTTCTTTGTCAATTCATTTCCATACCTCTCCCCCTCTCTCATCTTTCTGCTTACTTCTATTCTCTTTTCCTCAGGTTGTCATGTCTCATAACTCTCTAATTAGCGCCCACGTGACCCGTTATTCTAAAGATGTTCTTATAATTTATTTATTCATTTATCCATTTATTTATTTCTCTATTTATTTATTTATTTATTTATTTATTTATTTATTTATTTATTCAGGTTAGTACATGTAAAAACAGTTGTTTTGTATGTGTGTATACGTGTTTGTGCATGCAGGTATGTATGCTCGTGCGCGTACATCTGTGTGTACGTGTGTGTATGTGTATGTGTGGGATATGTGTGTACATCTGTGCATATATATATATATATATATATATATATATATATATATATATGTATGTACGTGTATTTGTGCATGTATTTGTGCATGTATGTATGTACGTACGTAGGTACATCTGTATGCTTTGTGTATGTATTTATGTATATATGAAGGTACATTTGTATGTTCTGTGTATGTATGTATGTATGTATGTATGTATGTATGTATATATGTATGTATGTATGCGTGCAAATGTGTATGCTTTCTTTTATGTATGTCTTCTCATGCAAATACTTGCATATCTAGACATGCTCATATGTATGTGTGTATGTATGTATGTATGTATGTATGTATGTATGTATGTATGTACGAGGTTGTAATAGAAAGTTACAGATGGTAGCACACGGTTGCGTGCGCAGTGACCTTCGTGAGGCAATGTGCCGAGTGACATCATTGTGTTTATTTCGCAAGTCGTGCAATTTGTGGTTTTGTGATTATGTCTATACTGTAGTCTGCGACTTTTGTCATGGACAAAAACAAAAAGCCAACGTGAAATTTTACGTTAAACATGGGAAGTCTGCTACAGAGACATGGAGCATGCTTCGGCACGCTTACGGTGACGAGGCAATGGGTCGTACGCAATGTTTCAAGTGGTACGGGTGTTTTAAAAGCGGATGAACGATCTGGAAGACCTGTCACGAGCGTCACCCCCTGGTAATGTGATATTGTGCGTAGAGAATTCGTTCCCCAGGACCAGACTATCAATCGAGAGTTCTACCGAAAGGTTTTGAGGTGTTTGAGGGAGGACATCCGGCGGAAGTGACCAGATCTGGGCAGAATGAAGAATTGGATTCTTTACGATGACAATGCACCTTGTTACTGAGCTCTCCTCACTCGTGGGCTTCTCGCCAAAAACAATATGGTATCACTTCCGCTTCCGCCCTATTCGCAAGATTTAACATCTACAGACTTCCATCTCTTTCCCAAGATGAAAATGCAGCTCCAAGGTCGTACTGAGTTCAAAACCCAGAGTGACCAAAGTTACCTTTCCTTCTTCCAGTGTGGATAAAAGTAGAGTACCAGTCAAATACTGGGGCTGATTTAATCGACCATCTTTTCCACTTGTATTTCTGGCCTTGTATCTATGGAAGAAATAATAGGAGCACAGTGACGAAGCCGTTTCGCATGCACTGGTTAAGTGAGCATTGCCTGTTTATGGTACTTTGAGGAACAGTTTCTGGCTCATGTTGTCGAGATCTAGAGCGAATCGCAGAGCCTCAAGCCTCTCTTCTTTAGCCATCGACATCTGTACTCCTGTCCTTTCTTCCTCCAGCAGCATCTACAAAGTGCCTGTACATCTTTTTTACCATTCCATTTTCTTTCCTCTTCCTTTGTCTTTCATTATACTTCTTTGCCCACTAAGAATCTATCCTGACTCCACCAGATATTCTTATCTGAGACAGTAAGGATTTCATGGCATTCTTGATATACCACCCCAAACTATTTTCTTTTGAACATATATTATTTTCACAAATGATTAGCTCCCGCCCACCTTTGTGTCTGTTACCTTCAACCTGGCAATGTCTTTCTTGTCATGAAATACTCTGTGCATTGTGACTAGTTTTCACAATTTTCAGTTTAGCCTCTTTAACTTCTCCTTCCTCCAAATGATAATAACGACACCATACCTCAATAATGGAGTCGACTATGTATTGATCACTTGAAACATATTTCTTCCATTCAATTCTGACCGTAGCAACAGTCTTCCGAGTTACTCTTGTGTAAAGCCTTTCTTCATTTCTTATTCGACACTTCCTTCACCTCCAATATTCCCAGCTTTTTTTTATTATATCGAGTATCATCAATCCTTTTCACAATTTCCCCTGATGGTAATTCTGTGCATTCAAGTCAGTTTGACTTATCTTCTCATCAGGAATCTAACTCTACATTTTTTAAGCCAATTTCCATTTTGATATCTTAGCTAAAGCCATGAACTGTGTTCATAAAAAAACTGACTTAAGCTTTTTCCTTACCGTACAGCTTGAGATCATCCATAAAAAATAGATAGTTGACCTTTTGCTGTTTTCTTCTAAATTCATATCCAGATGTTACTTTCCTCAGTAACAATGTTAAAGGAATTATGCATAAAAGAAATAGTGAAAGAGACACACTGTCTTCTTGAAAGATCTTTCTCTTGGTTTTTAATGTCCCTAGGTTCTTTCTATAAGATATGAGCTCAGCTTTCCAGCATTACACGCCTTTTATAAAAGAAAACAAAAAACTATTGACATTTTTTGCAATACCAAACATGGTATTCTGTGCATTCAAGTCAGTTTGACTTATCTTCTCATCAGGAATCTAACTCTACATTTTTTAAGCCAATTTCCATTTTGATATCTTAGCTAAAGCCATGAACTGTGTTCATAAAAAAACTGACTTAAGCTTTTTCCTTGAATGCACGAAGGTGATACCATTATATATGCCTTGCAAAGCGGTGAGTTGACAGAATCGTTAGCACGCTGGGCAAAATGCTTAGCGGAATTTCGTCCGTCCGTCCTTGCGTTTTTCGGAATTCAAATTCCGCCGAAGTCATCCTTGCTTTTCATCCTTTCGAGGTCGATAAAATTTGAAGGAGTCTGTTTCTTGTCCATAACGGGAAGAAATTAGAATTGGGAAAGAAAATGTACAACAAATAAGAAGATAAGTAATTAGAAAGTAGCCGGACGTGATGTTGTTCAGGGGTTTTGGATAAAGATGCTGGAAGGATGATATAAATGAAGAGCAGAGTAACTTAATACACTGATCAACGGGAATAAAAAGATTCCTCCCTGGACAACTATTGGATGTTTTTGGAAGATGCTTCAAAAGAGAATACTTTTTCCGCCGTTGTCGATGCTACGATCACGCACTACATACCTTCCTTCCAAGCACTGCTGTAAGCAGCATAAGTAAGCTAGAACGTTAACACTTAGTGCGCATGTACAACAGAGTTTAAGGTCAATTTGTGCCAAGCGGCCTCACTCTGCTTGCCTTCCCCTCGTTACTATGGCAACAGTCCGGATACTTATTGATCAGACCAGTATGTATATATATATATATATATATATATATATATATATACATACATACATACATACATGCATACATACATATATATATGTATATATACATTTTATATATATATATATATATATATATATATATATATATGCTTGTCTGTCTGTCCGTCAAGCTGTTTTGCTAGCTAGCTTGCAAGCTATCCATCCGGTTATACATCTACATGTTTATCTACCTTCTTTCTCTATTTATGTATGTGTCTACATATATTAGTGTGTGTGTGTTTGTGTGTGTTTGTGTGTGCGTGTGCGTGTACATGTAAGTGTCACTGTGTGCGTGCGTAATTGCAGATTTTCATCTGCCCTGCTATTTCTCTCTCTCTCTCTACCTACCTACCTACCTACCTACCTACCTACCTATCTATCCATCTATCTATTGATCTAACTAAATATCTATCACCCCCCCCCTTGCTATTTTAACCCGCCATAGCTACACAATAAATTTCCAAAGTTCTGCGGCAATGTCTTCCCAGCATTCCTCAGTTGCTTGTGTGTATGTGTCAAGCAAAGGCAGGATTAACTTTTGAATAACCGAAGAACAGCAGCAATCAGCGTCGAAAATGGCTGCAAATTACAATATTCTACAATAGAGAGCAAAACAAAGGCGGTGTTGAGGTGAGTTGGTGGGTCTTGGAGTGACATGTGGGTGTGAGTGGGGGGGGGGACACAAAATTAAATAAGCAACAATTAGAAAATAATACAAATTTAATTTAACACAAATAAAGAATAGGAAAACAGTAATAGAAAAATTAAAATAGAAATGAAACAGTTAAAGGGTTGGATGATTATAGCTATAACTTCTTTTA
>NC_142950.1:26796176-26818676 GCF_046866305.1 Octopus bimaculoides | reverse complement strand
CACCGCTTGACAACTGGTGCTGGTGGGTTTACGTTCTCTCAACCCGAGCGCTTCAAAAACAAGATTGTGATGACTGTTTGGTGGTGTACTGCTGGACTCATCCACTATAACTTCTTGAAACCCGGAAAAAAACCCATTACTGCAGAAACATATTGCCATGAATTACCAAAATGAATGAAACATTGCTACTCCTCCGTCCCAGACTGGTCAATAGAAGAGGGCCAATCATTCTTCATGACAATGCTCAACCACACGTTTCACTATTGACGCTCCAGAAGTTGAGGGAACTTGGCTACGAAGTTCTCCCCCACCCAGCTTATTCCCCAGACCTTTCTCCTACTTACTACCACTTTTACAAGCACCTTGTTGGTTTCCTGCAAGAGAAGGAGTTCAAAAATCAAACCGATGCTGAAAGTGCATTCAAAGAGTTCATCATCAGCTCCAGAACTCCAGATGTTTATGTTACCGGAATAAATAAACAAACTTGTAACTCGTGGGCGAAAATGTGTTGATTGTAATGGTACTTACTTTGATGAATAAAATTTCCGCATTGTTGAAATATATTGTGATGAATTTCGTGTTTCAAAACGTTGCTTACTTTTTAAACAGCCTGATACGCTAAGAGTACGCGTGTCTGTGGGATGCTCAGCCACTTGCACGTTTATTTCACAAACTGGCTGTGCCAGTCAAAGTGAAATCACCCGTAAACAATTTTTTTACTGGTCAGTAAACTGTCTGAATCAGTGGGAGACACGAAATTGCTGTATTTCTTAGTGGTCCGTGATTTGACAGAATTGATAAAACAATCGATTTTGTAGTATTTCTTAAGGTTCAGTTAATCGATAAAATAAGTGGTCGTCGACGATGCTGTATTCATTTATATCCCTTTGTATTGCAAGTTCAAGCTCTACCAAGGGAGGTGAAATAACCCTTTCTACTATAAGCTCCAGGTCAGAAATTTTTATGGGAAGGCGGCTAGTCGGTAACATCGACTCCAACATTTGACTGGTGCTTATTTTGTAGTAAGAACCATCCGAAAGGATGAAAGACAAAGTCAACCTCGGTGGGATTTGAACTCAGGATGTAAAGGCCAGTAGAAATGCGGCTAAGTATTTTGCCCGGCGTACTAACGATTCTGCCAGCTCGCCGCATTACAATAGACGAAATAATGGATTCAAATTTTGGCACAAGGCCAGCAATTTCGGTGCGGGTGTGAGGTGAGATAAGTCAATTACAACAATCCTTTCTACTATAGGCACAAGGCCTGAAATTTAGGAGAGAGGGACAGTCGATTACATTGACCCCCAGTACTCAGTTGGTGTATATTTTATCGAGCCTGCAGCGGTGAAAGGCAAAGTCGACTTCGGCGTAATTTGAACTCAGAATGTAAAAGCTGGAAGAAACGTCGCTAATCATTTTGTCCAGCGTGCTAACGATTCCGCCAGCTCGCCGCTCCAGAAGAGATGAAATAATAACTAGTCCTATTACACTCTTCTGGTCCGTTATTCTTCGCCTTTCAAACTTCCTGGATCGATGAAATAAAATATACATATACATATATATAAACTACAGATGTTGATCTAATCGACTTCTCTTTCTTACGCTCGCATTGCTTGTCCTTGTACGCGTTGTGCAACAAATCAATACTTATTAATGTGTGTATGTGGACAGAGATGGACAATAGAAAAGGTTTACTGATTAAGATAGTTTCGTTTATATTCATAATTATATCGACCTGTTACAGAAAATAAAAAAAAATATATCCTGCACTGAACACCCCCCCACACACACATATAACCTGTATATATATATATATATATATATATATATATATACACACACATATATATATATACATATATATACACATGTACAATTAAACCTTGGGAGAGGCATTATGCCGGTAATAAACACACGCACTGGTTCAGTCCTTTATTAATTTATATTGATTGTATATATAAATTAATAAAGGACTGAACCAGTGCGTGTGTTTATTACCGGCATAATGCCTCTCCCAAGGTTTAATTGTATTTCTTTCAACACACGTATCCACATCAAGAATCTTGCACACGAAATACACATACGAAATATACACATATATTTATATATATATATATATATATATACATATATATATATATATATATATATATATATATATATATATATATATATATATATATATATATATATAGATAGATAGATAGACAGATGCATATACATATACATATACATACATATATATAGATATAGATATATGCATATACATATACATCCATACATATATACATACATATATAATATATATATATACAAACACACACATATATTCACATGCATGCAAAACATACATACATACATACATACATACATACATACATACAAGATGGCTGACGACCTGTGGTTAAAGAAGACCATCACTGTCTGTTGTCTATGCAAATTATCAGTAATGCTTGTGCACAAGGGTATTTCATCCGGAGATGGCTTCAACGAGGCTCGCGCCCAGAGCTTCCTTACCCATCGCGGCACCCTCCTACTCGACAGAGCATTGGAAAGGCGGCTCACTGGCACTCACATTCCCACACATATACGTATATACACACACAAACTCACAAACGCAAACATATATATATATATATATATATATATATATATATATATATATATATATATATATACACACACACACATATGCAAACACCACTCACATACAAACATACACAGACTCACACATACAGAAGCACAGCGTCTCTCTCTCTCTCTCTATTCATCTATCTATTTCTATCTGTCTATTACACACGCGCGAGCGCGCATGCACACGCATACAAATACACACACACAAACTAGACTCATTTCGGAAATCAAAGAGAAAAGAAACATAAAAGATAAAATAAACAAGTTCGAGAAAATTTTAGTTTTTCCTTAAAAATCTTTTATTATAATTATTATTGTTATTTTTGATGATTGTTTTAAATAAAATAAAATTAATTACTGTAATGAAATGTTTAATGAGTTCCTTATATAAAGAAAATGTCGTTATTATTATTTCCATACATATGTGGAGTATTAAAGAGAAATTTGAAATACCGGGTGGAGCGGGTGGTGTGAGAGATCAGAGTAGGAGATGTCGAGCGCTGAAGAGACAGAAAAGGAGAGTCAAGCAGATGGGGAGTGTTAACGTAAAGCCATTGTAGAGTCTTAGAGAAAGGAGCTATTGCGAGGGGCTTTGGGGCGTTTATATAATTTCTATATCGTGAGCAATGAAATATTTGGGTTTTTAATTACGACAAATAAATAATATATATTGAACATAATAAAAATAATCTATTCTCAGGTAATATTTAAATATATGCAAGTGAATTCTTTGTTAGCATATGATATAAGAACTGAGTTATATTATACAATTTAAGACAAGGGGCTTTTGGAGAAATTATTAATTATGATTTAATTGTAGTTGTCAGGGGAACAGAGATGTATTTAAGATCTTACTGCAGTAATTATTATTTCTATACATATATAATTTTTTTTTTTTTTTTTTTAGTGCGGGTGTAATTATAAGTTTAGTTTCTGAAGGCGCAGGCGTAGCTGTGTAGTAAGGAGGCGAGCTGGCAGAAGCGGTATTTCGTCTGCCGCTACGTTCTGAGTTCAAATTCCGCCGAAGTCGACTTTGCCTTTCATCCTTTCGGGGTCGATTAAATAAGTACCAGTTACACACCGGGGTCGATATAATCGACTTAATCCGTTTGTCTGTCCTTGTTTGTCCCCTCTATGTTTAGCCCCTTGTGGGCAGTAAAGAAATAAGAAGCTCGTATCCCAACCACATGGTTCTGGCTTCAGTCTCATTGCGAGGCACATTGGACGAGGGTCTTCTACTATAGCCTCGGGCCGACCAAAGCTTTGTGTGTGTATTTGGTAGACGGAAACTGAAAGAAGCACGTAATGCGTGTGTGTGTGTGAGTGTGAGAGAGAGAGAGAGAGAGAGAGAGAGAGAGAGAGAGAGAGAGAGAGAGCGTGTGTATCTGTGTTTGTCTCCCACCAGCGCTTGACAGCTGGTGTTCGCGTGTTCACGTCCCCGTAACATAGCGGCTCGGCAAAAGAGCCCGATAGAATAAGTCCCGGCTTAAAAACAATAAGTACTGGAGTCGATTCAAGGTGCTGCCCCAGCATGACCACAGCCCGTTGACTGAACTAAGTGTGGTAGTAGAAAACAAAGGCTTAGTAATGGATATGTTAGGGTTGTAATGATAATTCTCTTTGAGCAGGTAAACTCTTGCTGAACCGGGTTAATTACCTGATTTATAAAAAGGTAATAGACACAAAACATCGCCTTCTCTGACACCACAGCTTACCACTTGGCTGTCTTTAGAGAACTCAACACTGTTGCAAGCACTCGGCCCAAGTCTCTGGTTTAAAGATGCCATACTGTCTCTCTCTCTCTCTATCTCTCTCTCTCTCTCTCTCTCTCTCTCTCTCTCTCTCTCTTTCTCTCTCTCACTTCCAACAGTCTTGGAGGGCCTGAAAACAGACGTGGGCACTGCCCAGCGTTGGGTTAACCACTAAGCAAAATGAGCACGTGCTTAGGGCATCAACGTAAGGGGGCACCACAGAATTGGTGAATGGTTTATGGTACAAAAGAAATCACTTTAAACTTGCTGATATTCGAAGTGATTTATATGATCGGAAATATAATTTTGAAATGTCTATGGTGTAATAAATGGAAGGATCTGGTGAAAGACTTTGCAATAAAAATAAAAGTAGGAGAAAACATTTTAAATATAAATAAAATGGAAGCACACTACAATAAACATTTTATGTGTGTGTGTGCTACAGAATGGACCCCCAATTTCCGATCAAGTGTAAGGGCTGCCGTTGTGTCTTGGGTATTTTCAGTCTTGACAGTGTCCATCCTTCTTTAAGACTGCCCACAGAAGCTTTCTTCAAAAGAAAGAAAGAAAGAAAGAACCTGCTTCAAGAAAGGTTATTTAATTGTCAATTCTGAAAACACGGAAGTTAAAGTTAATCTCGGTGGCTCGTTGGAATTTGAACTCAGAATGCCGAGAGCTGGAACGAATACTGCAACTCTATTCGACGTCATTCTAATGCCACAGACAGTTCTATATATATATATATATATATATATATATATATATATATATATATATATATATATAGATGATGAAATCAACAGCGTCATCACCACCATCACCACTAAGAACACCATCTGCAGCAGCAGCAGCAGCAACAACAACAGAAACAATTACATTACCACGAAGGAACACCAGCGATTACGCCGCCAACTGCGGCGATGACACCGACATCAGTAACAATGACAACACTACTACCACCACCACCACCACCACCACCACCACCGCCAACAACAACAACAGCAACAACACCTCTACCATCAACACCTCCATTCCCACCACTTCTACCACCACTACCACCATCAACAATAACAACAACAACCACAACAGCAAACATGGCGGCGACAACGATGACACCAATATCAATAACTGAAACAATACTAACTACTACTGCTACTACTAATATTACTACTACTGCTGCTGCAGCTGCTACTACTACTACTACTACTACTACTACTACTACTACTACTACTACTACTACCGCCAATAACAACAAAAACAACATGTCCGTAGCCAACAACAATGGTGGCGGCGATGACATCAATACTAACCCTACCACCACAACCACCACAACCCCCACCACCACCACCACCAACAACAACAACAACAGCAACAACAACACTCCCTAACACCTACGACAATAACATGTCTGGAGTGACATTGATTTTTCTATGAAACGTAAAAGTTTATTTTACGTTCTGTCAATGTTTACGTCGATTGTTGAGGAAGAAACACATTAAAAGCTAGTTCCGAACAATGTTACTGGAAACAAGAAGTTAATAGTCCAGAAATTTTAAATTATTTTAGGAAATCTTTCAAATTGTTAAATGTTATTGCTGTCACCTCGATCACAAGGTGGTCATTTGTCAAGGTTTTACACTTTCTGAGTTGACGCTAGTTGCCAGCAAACGATAGAACAAGGATCATTAAGCTTTTCACTAAATCTCTCGGCTTCTCTGTTTGGCGAATGAGATTAGTTAGTGATCGTTAAAGTGTCATCATTTAGATGTTATCTCTGGTTTATTTTTAATGTTTATGTCAACGGAAAGACAATGATGATATCTAATGAAGGTGGATATACGAGTGAAGTGGATTAAACGGATTTCAATATTTCACTGGTATTTAGTCGACTTCCAGGAAGTCAAAATCAAGCCCTGGTGGGATTTGAACATATAAAAAAAAAAATAGAAGCGCAAAATAAATGTCACAAAATATTTACTCTAGTGTTCAAGTGATTTCGACATTCATTACGAAGATAAAGTAATAATAAAATTCTATACTATTTCATTGGTTGAAGTATCGAAGGTATCTGATTGGTTGAATTACAAATGGTATCAGTTGACTTGTTCATATGTCGTTGTTATTGGTGGTGATGGTGGGGATGGTTGAAGTGGTAGCGATAATGCTGGTGGTCGTGATAGTGATATTGTCTTTGTTGTTGTTGGTGGTGGTGGTCGTCATCATGTTGGTGATGTCTGTGGTGGTGCTAATAAGCCAAACCCCATAAAATCATTCACGTGACAATTTAGCGTCATTTCATTGTCCACAGCAAAAACTCCCTGTGTTATAAAAAAGAAATGGCTGAACGTGAAGTTGTGACGCTATCTTTTGTTGTGATATTGTGTTGTCGTAGAAACAGAAGAGCATCATGGTTTGGTTGGCACTCCGTCGGTTACGACGACGTCGAGGGTTCCAGTTGATCCGATCAACGGAACAGCTTGCTCGTGAAATTAACGTGCAAGTGGCTGAGCACTCCACAGACACGTGTACTCTTAACGTAGTTCTCGGGGATATTCAGCGTGACACAGAGTATGACAAGGCTGACCCTTTGAATTACAGGCACAACAGAAACAGGAAGAAAGAGTGAGAGTAAGTTGTGGTGAAAGAGTACAGCAAGGTTCGCCACCATCCCCTGCTGGAGCCTTGTGGAACTTTAGGTGTTTTCGCTCAATAAACACTCACAACGCCCGGTCTGGGAATCGAAACCGCGATCCTACGACCACGAGTCAGCTGCCCTAACCATTGGACCATTGCGCCTCCACAGAAGAGCATCAAGGAAGATTCGAAACCATATCGATGAGTCCATAGGACATGATATTACTCCTCACTAAACAACTCTCTCTCTCTCTCTCTCTCTCTCTCTCTTTCTTTCTCTCTCTCTCTCTCTTTCTTTCTCTCTCTCTCTCTCTCTCTTTCTTTCTCTCTCTCTCTCTCTCTCTCTCTCTCTCTCTCTTACTTCCTATTTCCATCCCATTTTCTCTCTCGTTCGCTCTCTTTCTTCCCCGTCCCGTCTCTCGCTCTCTTTACCGCTTCTTGTTTCTGCCCTCCCTCCCCTCCCTCTCTCTCTCTCACACACACACGCACACACACTCCCTTTCTCTCTCTTCCTTTTCCCGCCCTTCTCTACATATATCTGACTGAAAGTTTCCAGGATCTGCCACTCGTCTCAAAAATGAAATTATTGTCACGAATAATATTGGTTTTATGATTTTCTCTTTCAAAAGAGAAACGGTTTTCATTCGCTTTCACTGACTATATTTTATAAATATCTCAGACAGGAAAGCAATTTTATTAATTAACTAAATTAGTTAGTTAATGCACTGAATGACGTATGGAGGAAAATTTTTTCAATTAATTGGAATTTCCCGTTTAATTGGAGAAAGAAAAATAATGACCAAAAACAGAAGGAAGAAAGAAAGAAAATGGTAATACGTGAAGAGATAAATTGTTTTAGTATCTCCGCTCTTTTGCTGACAATGGATTATATAAAATATCTTAGAAAAACAAAACGATAACATATGTAAATATACAAACAATTACTTAACTACTGTTCTTTTATTTGTTTCATTCATTAGACAGCGGCCATAAGGCGGTGAGCTGGCAGAAACGTTAGCACGCCGGGCAAAATGCTTAGCGGTATTTCGTCTGCCGTTATGTTCTGAGTTCAAATTCCGCTGAGGTCGACTTCGCCTTTCATCCTTTCGAGGTCGATAAATTAAGTGCCGGTTGCGTACTGAGGACGATCTAATTGACTGGCTTCCTTCCCCCCAAAATTTCGGGCTTTGTGACCAGAGAAGAAAAGATTAGACAGCGGCCGTGCTGGAGCTCCACCTTTCAAGTATTTTTTAGTTGAAAGACGGATAAGTACTAGGCTTGAAAAATGAGTCTTGAGGTTGATTTGTTCAACTGAAACCCTTCAAGCTCTCAGCATGGGGGGTCTTGCGGGCATGACCCCTGTACGATGACTAGGTTTACCTATTAGAAAAATATCTTCCAAAAAAAAAAACAAAAAAAAACAAACAAATACCGGATAAGACAATAGTGGTACCGTGTTCCCTTGGCAGGGACAGTGGGATCGCTCCAGGCTAGAATACTTAGAGTGCCTGCCGTTCATGCATGTCGCTAATGACGGAGCATTCAGTGGGACCGCTCACTATAAAAACAGGGAATCGTTACTTAGGCTGTACTATAGAAATAGCTAAATGCCTCGTCAGCTAATTAGTGACGCGCATGAACGGATCAACGTTTTAGAACGACTATGCTATTTGCTAACAATAGAATATGTCTGTCATAGAAAGAACCAAACTAAAATAGATATGCAAATAGTTATAGAACCCCACACCCACATCAAATTCTATTGCTGGCTATGGTATATGTCAGGTATCTTATAGAACCCAAACGGTGTTGGGTATCGGCATAAACTGTTATAGAACGAGAACTCTATCGCAAACAACAATAGAACATTGTCAAATATTTATAGAAGCGAGAAGGAAGTGATAAGAACGTGAGGAATGAGAAGGGGAAGAGAATGGGGAGGAGGAGGGGGGAGGGTGCGGAGGCGGAGGGGGAGGAGGGGGGGGAGGAGAAGGAGAAGAAGAGGAAGAAGGAGACGAAGGAGAAGGAAAAAGAGAAGGAGAAGAAGGAGAAAAAGAAGAAGAAGAAGAAGAAGGAGGAGAAGGAGAAGAAGAATAAGAAGAGGGAGAAGGAGAAGGAGAAGAAGAAGAAGAGGGAGAAGAAGAAGTAAAAGAGGAGGAGGAGGAGGAGAAGAGGAGGACGAGGAGAAGAAGAAGAAGAAGAAAGGGAGGAGGAGGAGGAGGAGGAGGGGAAGGAGGAGGGGAAGGAGGAGGGGAAGGAGGAGGGGAAGGAGGAGGAGAAGGAGTAAGAGAAGGAGGAGGAGAAGGAGGTGGAAAAGGAGGAGGGGGAGAAGGGGAAGGGGAGAAGAAGAAGAAGAATGAGGAGGAGGAGAATGAGGAGGAGGAGAATGAGAAGGAGAAGAAAAAAAGAAGAATGAGGAGGAGGAGGAGGAGAATGAGAAGGAGAAGAAGAAAAAAAGAAGAATGAGGAGGAGGAGGAGGAGGAGGAGAATGAGAAGGAGAAGAAGAAAAAAAGAAGAAGAATGAGGAGGAGGAGGAGGAGGAGGAGCAGCAGCAGAAGAAGAAGAAGAAGAAGAAGAAGAAGAAGAAGAAGAAGAAGAAGAAGAAAGGGAGGAGGAGAAGAAACAGCAACAGCAAGAACAGCAACAAACAGCCACTAAAAAAGAAATATTTAGAAATATTCTTGATATGTAAATAATAAAATTATAACGAGGAGATAAATCAAAAACTGTTGAGCTTTTCATTTAGAAAGTGAAAGTAGCTGAATATTTGATATGTTTAATTTTTAAATAAATACGTTTGACTGTTATCTTGTGACAGGGAAATAGGTGGAGAGAGCAGCGAGAGTGGGGGAGGGTGGTGGATATAAACAGGAAATATTAGTTACCAGTATCAACGGCAGCAGCAACCGTGTCAGCACATGTGGCAACGGCATTGTTATGACGTTGCAGCTCGTCATCATTATCGACAGCATCATCATTATCAGCAAAATCACCAAAGCCACCAGAACCACAACCATCATCATTATCATATTTGTAGCTGGAATAGTAATGGTTATTAAAGAGAAGTAAGGATAATCACGTGTATGTGTGTGTGTGTGTGTGTGTGTGTGTGTGTGTGTGTGTGTGTCTGTGTGATATTGTTCTTTTCTATTTCTGTGAGGCTTTTTCCATGTTTGAGTCTTAAAGATGCAATATCCCAACACCAGAAGACTTAAAATTAAGGCCTATTATAGCGGGCCCAGCCTAAGCCAGGGGTTTTCAAACTTTTTGACTTGCGGACCCCTTTATATTTCAGGCTTTACCTTAGGGACCCCCTTATAAACGCTTATGAAATTTATACATAAATATTTGCTTAAAATAACATATATTTTTACATTTGTTTATTTAACAGTATTTAACAAATAGGTTTATTGTCAATTAAAAGATTTCGATTAAAACCATATATAAAATCAAATTGCCCATAAAAGGTATTTGCTGTTCACGGACTCCCTGTCTTGTCCTTGCGGACACCCTGTCTTGTCCTGCGGACCCCCTGTGGTCCGCGGACCACAGTTTGAAAACCACTGGCCTAAGCAACTTTCTGGACATATTATTGAAACCTTTCTTCAGATGCGTTACAAAATATACGTTAAAAAATATAAAATGAGGACAATTTATCCATCGCACCCTGTATGTGTACACGTACATAAATAATGCATATATAACACATAAATAAATATGTGCGCGCGTGTATGTGTGTGTGTGTGTGTGTGTGTGTGTGTGTGTGTGTGTGTGTGTGTGTGTGTGTGTGTGTTAATGCATGTATGCATGTGTGCATTCATATATTCTATATTAATGGAAGTCGACAGTTCACAGTTCGTAGCTGAAAGATTTGCGCTTCCGGTCCTCCTACAAAATAAGAAGAATGATTCAAGGAGACCGTTATTTTGGATACGCAAGAATATTACGAACTAAGGAGAGCTTTTTTCTTGGGTGAGGAAAAAATAAATGCAAAGAAATCAATCGTTAAAAAACATAGCGTAATCAAAAAATAGTTATTAAAGGTGAAATATAAAATCTTAAAAATAGTTATGACAATAACAGATACACATCTAAAAAAAAAAATGTATTACCATAAAAGTTAATAGAGATTAAAGAATAAAAAAATATCTATGACGAACGATAGGTTACGGAAGATGGAAATTTTTCTATGTGAGCATTCAGTGTTTAACAATTGTAACTGAAATTAAATGAGAAATGTCAACTAACATGATTAGGAAGGCTGTATTGTACTGATAAGCATTATACATTCTGTATGTATATATATATATATTGTATATATATTTTTTGTATATATATTTTTTTTCTCCGTGTTTTTCTCCTTGTCTCCGTATTCTTTCTGTTGAAGAGCGTAGCTCGAAACGTCAAAGACTTTCCGTATTCCCGAGCGTCATACTAATATATACTTTTGTTATTTACACCACCTGTCCTCGTCTGTTGTTATTTTTTGTATATTCTCCCATATATATAT
Source organism: Octopus bimaculoides (assembly GCF_046866305.1). Classification (NCBI taxonomy): domain Eukaryota; kingdom Metazoa; phylum Mollusca; class Cephalopoda; order Octopoda; family Octopodidae; genus Octopus; species Octopus bimaculoides. Next base: position 26,807,146 of record NC_142950.1, on the reverse strand, counting down.
ATATATATATACGACGGGCTTCTTTCGGTTTCCGTCTAGCAACTCCACTCACAAGGCTTAGTCGGCCCGAGTCTGTAATAGGAGACACTTGCCCAAGGTGCTACGCAGTGGAACTGAACCAAGAACCAAGTGTTTGGAAGCAAGCTTCTTACCACACAGGCACGCCTGTGACTATATACATGTTTATATATACATGTTTATATATACATGTTTATATATACATGTTTATATATATATAGGGAGAATTCACAAAAATAAAACAAAAGACGAAGACAGGTGCTGTTGACAACAAACAGATGTATTAGTTTAACGCTTGAGAAGTGAAAAAATCTTTAATGTTTCGAGCCAACGCTCTTCCACACAAAGGAACACAGAAAGAAACAAGGAGACAAAAAAAAAGAATGTGTAGTGGTTAGCGATCTATCATGTCGAATTCCAGACGTATATATATATATCTTTCTGTTTACTAATACCAAATCTACTCCCAAGACTTTGGTCGGCCCGAGGCTGTAGAAGAAGACACTTGCCCAAGGTGCCACGGAGTGGGACTGAACCCGGCACCGTGTGATTAGCAAACTTCCTACCACCCAGCTACTACGCCTAAAAATTTATCCCGAGAGAAAGAAAGATACTTACATATATATACATACATACACACACACACACACACACATACATACATACACACACACATATATATATATATATATATATATATATATATATATATGTAAGTATGTGTGTGTATGTAGCTATGTGCGTGTGTGTGTTTGTTCGTGTGTGTGTGTGTGTGTGTGTGTGTGTGTGTGTGCGCGCGTGTGTACCACATATAAATTCTTGCTTTGATCTGCATGAAAATATACGGCTTTATGGAGGTGTATAGAATATACATAGAGGCTCTTAAAAATATTTGTGAGTTTATGAAAAATATAAACGTGAAAATTTAGAAGTCAGGCAATATGGAACATGTGAAGAAGAGCAAGAAGAATCCAGTAGGGAAAAAAAACTTATGCAAATCAGCAATGGGTGGGGAAAGGGGAAGAGAAGGGTTCGGATCTTGTAGAACACAAAAGCGAACAGAATGAGTGAAATACATATCTGAGCCACTTGCTTCAGGTTATCAGAATCAATGATTCTGATAGTCTGCAATATCACCCTGCATGCCAGAAAATCCCTCTTGTTCTTCGAAAATAGTCCTAGAACACACACAAAAAAGCATGATAGCAGGGAGGGATTGCTGAATACCGGAGGGACAAACAAGAGTGCCTAATAATCGGCGTAGCAGTGCCAGGAGATCAACATATCATCATGAAAGAAAGATGGCACTGACACCTTTATCAGACATGCTTAACAGAACTGGATGTGGATATATCTGTTACGTCAAAACAATCAGCCACCTCTCACATATGGATGATCTAAAACTGTACGCTACAAATGAAAAACAACTGGAAACGTTACAACAGATAGTAGATGGATTTAACAAAGAAATAGACATGAAATTTGGCTTAGAAAAATATGCCAAAGCAACATTGAAAGAGAAAAACTAGTTAAGAGTAGCAATATCACACTAGATACAGCAAATGAAATAAGAGAATTTGACCAAAGCCAGACATACATATACTTAGGAATCAATAAATTAGATACGATACAACACACAAATGAAAGAGAAGATAAGAAAAGAATACTAAAGACGAGTTAGGTTAATACTGAAAACAGAGCTAGATGCGAAAAACAAGATAATAGGTATCAACACTCTAGCCGTCTCAGTTATAAGTTACAGCTACAATATTCTTAACTGGACTCTAAATGAACTAATCAAAATAGACAGGAAAACAAGAAAAATAATGACAGGATTTAGGATGCGCCACTCAAAATCTGATATAGTAAGGTCATATATACAACGTATCGGAGGTGGTAGAGCCCTTATACTGCTAGAAAACTATTACAAAATAACCACTAATACAAATAGCTACAAAACACGAACAAAACAAGAAACTGTTTCCCGTCTTTAAGGAAGCTGACAAATACAAAAATGAAGTCATAGTACCTAACAACTATGAAGAAAAAGAAGAAACAACGAAAGCTGTAAAACAACTAAAATCCGGATATAATTGCCGGAAATCACCAAGATAAAAAATTATTCCTAATCGATATATCAATACCAACAGATGACAATGTTTCTCTAAAAGAAACGGAGAAACTTTCAAAATACAAAAATCTGGAAATAGAGGTAACTCAAATGTGGAATCTAAAAACAGAAACAATTCCTACCATAGTAAACGCATTAGGTACGATAAAGAAATTTTCAGATAAATATATAGCAAAAACACCAGGACTAACATACAGAAAATAGCTCTACTAGACACCGCACACATCCTACCTAAAACACTTTCAATACAGTAAAAATAAGAGCATCACAACAAACCACAGCACATATCCAAGTCACACAGAGCTGCGCTCGGTAGTGCAGTGAAGCACGTGATGATGATGATGATGATGATGATGATGATGATGATGATGATGATGATGATAATAATAATAATAATAATAATAATAATAATAATAATAATAATAATAATAATGATAATAATCTTGCTGACAAAGACGACAACGGAACATGGAAAAACCAAGAAAACACATGCAATGGACATAGGTATATTCAATCCTTCATCAGTTGCCGACCTTTTATATAGTACGTATGCATATATGTAGGTACCTACGTACATACATACAAATATGCACACATACATGTACACACACATTATCTTTAAACTCTATAGTTATGTCAATGGGTTTATGCGTGTGTGTATGCTCCCGTATGTGTGTCTATGTATTTAATATCTGCGTTATACTAGTTACTTACATTCATGGTGACAACATCTCATCGCATTCTTCTTAACCCACATAACTTAGTAATACAACTATTCCACTATTCCACTATTCCACAATTTTTCTCTCCCACTATTCTACCATTCTACATTTCACCTCCTTTCAACACCACAAACAAATATTCCCGTTATACCTGATCTACCATTCTACCATACATTTGAAGACTTATCAATCCAGTCAGCCAAATGGGCGGTCATCTTCGGACATAGATTTTATAGCTGCACATTACTGATATTAAATGTCTTCAACTGGGAATTTAGAACGCTTATTTCTGATATTATAGATTCGGTCAATTATTTTTCTTTCTTTGTACTTCAGTTATGTTGATTGGAAATTGTTATTGATTTCCTGTGGTCTTGTAGTCTCGTGGTCTTGTGATAAGTGATGTAGGTTAGAACGTTGCACCTATGGTCGTAAGATTGTGGTTTCGATTCTTGAGCTATGCATTGTGTTCTTGAGCAAAACGCTTGAGTCAGTCCATTTAGCTAACAAAAATTAGTAACCCTGTACCAGACGGGCCGACGTCCGTCTACGAGGAGGAATATGAAATCCACAGAATGCAGGAAACACCGGACATATGAGCATATGGCTCGGAAAGGACCTTTCGTCCTTTTCACACAAACGCACGCATACACACGCACGCACGCACGCACGCACGCATGCATGTACGTATGCACGTATGTATGTATGTATGTATGTATGTATGTATGTATGTATGTATGTATGAATTCAAATAATAAATGAGTATATGCATATATACGTACATGTATGTACATACCTACATCTACATGTATATATAGATGCATATCTGGATACAAAACGTTGCAAAAAAACGTGGACAAAATGATAAACAGAGTACAGAAAGCACACAGGCCACATAGAGAACATTTCCTTCATCAACTGCCACCATTCTAAAACTAAGCGTTTCGAAGAGTTAGGGCAGGACGCATCGTTAGAATGGCTCTTCCCGTATGAATAAGTATATACGGGGCGCAATGGGTAAATTGTCGCCATTTTATATTTTTAATGCCGCGCATGCGCATTTTTTATTTTTATTTTGTCGACTACACAACATAGTAAGGTCCGTTGGGCACCATCTGTGAGAAAAACAGCACCGGTGACGCAATTCACTCTGCCAGAACATTGGAAACGACTTACTGTACTGCTTGGCATTCGCGCCGGAAGCTCCAATAAGAACGTTCCAGATTGTTTGGGAGTCAATCTGAGGACAGTGCAATCTGAGGACCGAGGGTGAGAACAATCAAATACCAAGTCAACATTATAGTGCTTGGAGGGATCACTAGTGATGGGGACCTTATGCTTCCATAGAAGCACAGTAGGAGGTTTTAACCTGAGGGAGAATTAGCTGTGGCTTGTGGCATGTCAGACAACTACGTTGAGGGTCCCTCGTAGTAGTAGTAGTAGTAGTAGTAGTAGTGGTTGTTGTAATGGCGGAGTTAGGTGGTAGTGTTGTTGGTGATGAAAGGTGTGTGTGTGGGTGCGGGGAGGGAGGTCTGTGGTGGCAGTAGTGGCAGTGGTGGCTATGTTGCCAATTATGTTGGTGACGGCAATAGTAATACTGGTGATGGTGGTTGTGGTGGTGGTGGTGGTGGCGGGTGGGGATTAGTCACGATGTTGTTCTTGCTGCTGCTGTTGTTGATGATGAGGACGATGATGTTGATGATGATGATGATGATGATGATGTGGAGGATGAGGAGGAGGAGGAGGTTGGGATGGGAGAGGAGAAGGACGACAACGACGACGATCAAGATGATGATGATGATGATGATGATGATGATGATGATGGTGATGATGATGATGAGTTTACTCGGATGGATCCTCCAAGCCTATCAAAGTTTAAAAAAACTTGATATATATATATTATAATTAAACATTATTAGGAATGGTATAGAGAATTACTAACGATGATGATGATTATGACGATGATGATGATGATGATGACGATGATGATGATGATGATGATGATTGTGATGATGGTGATGATGGTGATGATGGAGACAGTGTTGGCAGGGACGCTGGTGTCGTGGCAGAAGAGGCGGAGAGGCGGTTGGAGGAGTGGGGGAGGGAGGGAGGTGCTGGCTTCACAGATAGATGAAATACCACAGCTTGACACACATTAAAAAAAAACTATGAAACCGAAATACATCACGTGACCCCGAAGTAAAGATTATAAAAATTCTTTGAAAATAAAAACACGCAAAAAGAAGGGGAAGTCTGATATTTACTTTGGAATAAAGAACACCGCCCTTCACTTCAGTTTTTGACTAGGAGACGGGAGAAAGCTATTTCAAACACGCAGACGCCATTATAGATACACACACACACACACACACACACACACACACACACACACACACACACACACACATGCATACATACATACATACATACATACATACATACATACATACGTGGAGGTGCTGAAAAGTTCCTGGATTTAAGTGTATTGGGAAAAGCCTGGCTGGAGGCCCCAACCTTCCGAGTTCTTTTGTAGGGCTTAGAGAAAAATGAAGGACTGCTGCAATAAGTGTGTGAATCTGAGACAGGAATATGTTGAATAAAATCGCAATTAACTGATCCTCCTGTATTTTCTTTTACCCTAAGCCAGGAACTTTACAGCACTCCCTCGTATATAGGCATATATATGTATATACATGCATAAATACATATATACATACATACATACACATATACATACATACATATTTAAATACATACATAATATATATATGTATATATATATATATATATATATATATATATATATATATATATATATATATATATATATATATATATATATATATACATATATTTATTTATATACATACATACATATATGCATATGCATATATATATACACACATACGCACACACACACACTTATATATACAAGCACACATATATATATACATACATATATGTACTTATACACACACATATGTGGCGTAGCTGTGTGGTAAGAAGTTTGCTTCCCAACGATATGGTTCCGGGTTCAGTCCCCCCTGTGTGACTGCTACAATCATTCACCCATGTTTACAATTCATTCACCTCACCTGTTGACTCCACATGTGAGTCCTCAGACCACCGAAAGTACATAACTGTGTGAGAGAGAGAGAGAGAGGGGGGGGACAAAGAGAGAGAGAGGGGGGGGGACAAAGAAAGAGAGAAAGAGAGGCAAATTGGCAGATTGGTTAAAGAGTCGAATATAATCCCCTGCGTACTTGTTCGAACTTTCTGCGCAATGAGTTCAAATTTACCGAGGTTAATGCGCATTAAGAGCTGTAGACGCTTTTGTTCTATCTTTCTCATTCTCAACATGTCCTTTTCTTCCTCTTTCTCTCTTCCTTTCTTACCCCCGCTTCTCTCTCTCTCTCTCTCTCTTTCTCTCTCGCCCTATTCGTGCACATCAGCTATGTTGCATTTCGGAAAGTCTTAGAATTTTCATACTGTCGTTTTCTACGGAAATACAGAAAGGTTACAAGGAGGCGGGGGGGGGGGGGTCAGCAAACACGTCACACTTTTCAATGAAAACAAATTATATTATTGAAAGTGTCAAAGGATGGGCTGTTGTACAGCGCACCAACTGACGGAAGTACACTCATAGCCGTGTGTGTGTGTGTGTGTGTGTGTGTGCGTGCACACACACACGTGCGTAGATACATATTTCTTCGTAACGACATATATCACTGCATGTATTCACTTATATGCAGTAATATATATACATATATATATATATTGTATAGATAAATATATATATGCATGGTTTTACCGATAAAGGTTTTTTCATACTGAACTACTTGGCAAAATTGTTAATTATTAATTTTATTACTAATTGACGATTCCCTGCCCTATATCTGTATATGCATATATATGTATGTACATATATATATATGTGTGTGTGTGTGTATATATATATTGCTGCATATATGCACTTATAAAACTTAGATATGTTTCGACCAAAGATTAGTCCAGGCCATGTCTAACTTAATAGCACCACCTGATAGGATTATCCAAATCCTTTTTACAGTCAAGTTTTGTCTATGGTCCATTCAAGTAGTGAGTTCTTATTGAGTGAGTTGTTGTTATTATTATTATTATTATCATTATTATTATTATTATTATTATTATTATTATTATTATTATTATTATTATTATTGTTGTTGTTGTTGTTGTTGTTTTTGGCTTTCTTGCAACAAACTCCCTTGCAGTGTTAACGTGGGAGAAATTCAGAAAATAGTGTTGCTAGGTTTCCGCACACATTTTACGCCGTGTACTCTCCATGAGATAAAGACCTGCTGTGACCCTAGGGTCAGGGAATGACCCCGGTCCAGCAGAAGACAACAGACCATATTTTATTATAAAATAATAATAATAATAATAATAATAATAATAATAATAATAATAATAATAATAATAATTTTTTAAGAGGCCTTTCCAACTGCCTTTTATCAATAATTTTTTTTTTTTTAATCCCCTCATTTCCTGGGAATTTTTCTATCATAGTTTTATAAACGTCTGACGACGTGTTAATTAAGAATTGGTCCTTGGGGGTTTTGAGAATGAAATCCTCAAATTCCTTTCCCGCTGTCTCTGTACTGTTTTTATTTTGATTTATAAAACCCGTCAATTCACTGTTACACTTGTTCACAACAGTGAAATTGATGGTTACATTTCGTCTACAGTCTGATGAATAATTTTGAAGTTCTGTGATCGGTTGTCTCTATGTTTCTTTAATCTCATGCTGTTGTTGACGATGTTGCTGTTTTTGAAATTGTTGAACCTGTTCTTGCAGTTTTTGTTGGAATGGTTGTGAATTGTGTTGCAGTTGTGGTTTCAGAATAGGTTTTTGTTGATTTCTTGGAGTAGGGCTATGTACTCTCCCCCTCTTTCTCCTGCCCTCTTTCTGTCACTGATTCACGTTCAGCTCTTCTTTCTCCATGCCACTGCAGTTGATGTTGGTTTGGGAAGAAGAGCATTCAGGAGAAACTTGCTTTTCCGTGGCAACCGGGGGTAGGTAGACTCCTTCTTTGTCTTGGTTTGGGAGTGGGTGTGAGTGTGGGTGTGGGAGAAGGTGTAGGAATCTAGTGCACTTGTTTATGATTTAGCACTTGTGGTACTTATAATGTTGGCTGCGGTGAGACTACTTTTCTTTGTTTCAGGGTAGGAAACTAATTGTTTTACAGATCCACATTTATGGCATCTTGGTTTCCTAACCTCCACGAACACTGACGGGTGAGTGCCATCCGGGAGATCAATTAGATCAGGTAGCGCGTCTATATGGGCCTACTTGCATTGCAAGGTCAGTTCCATACCTACACCTAACCAGTTTTGCTAAGGTAGTTTCTTGACCTCCAGTATTATGACTTCGTCTTCTTGTAAACCTGTCAAGACGGCTGCCACTAACCAAGTAATGGATATTTCTGGCGGCACATTCAGCACCCTAATTTTGGAAAGACGTTGATCGCGATAGCTGGGGATTAAGAAAAAGTTGTCATTCTTCAAAGTGGTTGCAGAATTACAAAGTGGTTGCGGAATTTAAAGTCGGCGAGCTGGCAGAAACGTTAGCACGCCGGGCAAAATACTTAGCGGTATTTCGTCTGCCGCTACGTTCTGAGTTCAAATTCCGCCGAGGTCGACTTAGCCTTTCATCCTTTCGAGATCGATTAAATAAGTATCAGTTAGGCACTGGGGTCGATTTAATCGACTTAATCGCTTTGTCTGTCCTTGTTTGTCTCTTCTATGTTTAGCCCCTAGTGGGCAATAAAGAAATAAGCGGTTGCAGAATTATATCTAGCTTCTTCTTCCATCCCAAATCTCACCTCAGTAACTTCTTTCTTCGGGTGTTGTGGGTCTTTTGTTCCCACACGTGCCCAAGGCATTTTTGTACTTCGCCCTCGCGAATATTTTCCACCCGCCCGGACTTGACACCGATGCAACGGTATGTAACCGTGCATCTTGCGATATTTTCTATCACGTCCAATGGAGGGTTTCGAGCTACCCTTCTCCCATCTCTTTTAACAATTTTTCTTGCAAATTTTAATTCTTCTTCATCTATGCGGAAGCACTCCATATTTCTCGTCGCCGAACCAAAAGAAACAGGGGTGATATTTGAATCTTTGTGTTTTATTTCTTTCGTATTGTTGCGTAGAGGTGCAATGGCCCAGTGGTTAGGGCAGCGGACTCGCGGTCATAGGATCGCGGTTTCGATTCCCAGACCGGGCGTTGTGAGTGTTTATTGAGCGAAAACACCTAAAGCTCTACGAGGCTCCGGCAGGGGATGGTGGCGAAACCTGCTGTACTCTTCCACCACAACTTTCTCTCCCTCTTACTTCCTGTTTCTATTATGCCTGTAATTCAAAGGGTCAGCCTTGTCACACTCTGTGTCACGCTGAATATCCCCGAGAACTACGTTAAAGGTACACGTGTCTGTGGAGTGCTCAACCACTTGCACGTTAATTTCACGAGCAGGCTGTTCCGTTGATCGGATCAACTGGAACCCTCGACGTCGTAAGCAACGGAGTGCCAACAACTGCAACAACAATTGTTGTTGCAGTTATTATGGTTGTTGTTGTTGCTGCTGCTGCTGTTGCTGTTCTCTTTGTCGACACACCTAAAGTTTTGACGACTCTGAGTGAAGAAACATTTTTCGCCCCTTTGACGTCATTAAGTTTAGGCCATTCGATGTTAATATTCTTATTTCTTTCCTTGTTCTCGAAATTTCTCAAGGAGCGCGTTCCTTTATCGAACAATATGATGGCTTCTTTGCCAGCCATCTTTAGAAAATTGCAGAAAATTGCGAAATATTTGTTTTTGCCGAAAGTAGTTAAAATTCAAAAAATTATTTATGCGTAGCCCCTGCAAAACAGGGGGTGTTTCTACACAAGAAAAAAAGCTATCTGCACAATCAAGACAATCTCCGAAATGTAATGGTAACAACAGAAATGAAGAGACGGGGCTTTGGAAGGCCGAAAAGATTACAAATACTTTTCCAACTTACGGAGCACCAAGTTTCCGTGACTTCACAGCATGGTGGCCATAATAATAATAATAATAATAATAATAATAATAATAATAATAATAATAACAACAACAGCAATAATAATAATAATAGTAATAATAATAATAATAATAATAATAATAATAACAGCAATAATAATAATAATAATAATAATAATAATAATAATAATAATAATAATAATAATAATAATAATAACAATAATAATAATAATAATAGCATCATAGCCATGTGTTGAGAGGAATTCTTTGGAGTTTGAATAATTCACCTTCGGAAATATGGGTGATTTGCTCAACATCTTTAAACAAACCTTATTCAGGGACCTTTTGAGCAGGATGGGCTACTCGACCTAAAGAAAATTCTAACTGGGCCCTACCTGTGAGGTCGTGCGCTGTTTATCTTGATATGAGACCACTATGTCGCGCACATATGGTTGTGATGCATGTGCCCGGTGTACCCTTATCAGACAGGTAGTCATGATGGGTATACTGGGCTTCGAATATTTAACCCCAGTGTCACTTTGATGGCATGCCCTGCTCTCTCACTCAATAATGATAATAATAATAATAATAATAATAATAACAACGTCTTCAATATTGATGTTGTCTGCAAGGGTTTCAAATTTCAGCTACATCGCTGTTGTTTATAGTGAGGCAATGTAATCTTAGTTGACTGCTACCGCCGAAGCTTTCGTGTCGGTGCACTTGGTGTTGTTGCTGCTGCTGCTGCTGCTGATGTTGCTGCTGTAATTGTTGTTGTTGACGTCGTTGGCGCTGCTGTTGTTTTACTTCGAAATGGAATGTTCGTAAACATTCGGTTTGATATCATTACCAGAGACCTTTTATAACTAAGCGCTATTTCCTACAGCACGAAATGGCTGTTGCTGCAGCTACTACTACTACTACTACTACTACTACTACTACTACTACTACTACCACTACTACTACTACTACAAACTAATAATAGCAATGATCCGTAACTTAGCAGTTCGGCAAGGCACACCGATAGAACAAATACTAGGCTTACAAAGAATAAGTCCTGG
>NC_142950.1:26773676-26783676 GCF_046866305.1 Octopus bimaculoides | reverse complement strand
TAAGTACTAGGCTTACAAAGAATAAGTCCTGGGGTCGAATTCTTCGACTAACACCCTTCAAGGTGGTGCTCCAACATGACCGCAGTCAAATGCCTGAAACAAGTGAAAGAATAAAAGAATATTTTTAACAACCAATTCTTATGTAGAACTCTAAGGGTCATATGAACCCTTTTTGAGAAATAGGGGGTTTAGCCGAACAATTCGACACCAGTACTTATATTCTTTCTAAGCTTGATACTTACTCTATCGGTCTCTCTACGCCGAACTGCTACTATCCGGTTCTCAGACGGTAGTGGAGGACAAACACAAACACACACACACACACTCGTGTGTGTGTGTGTGTGTGTGTGTGTGTGTGTGTGTGTGTGTGTGTGTGAAGACGCATGGCTCAGTGGCTAGAGCGTCGAACTTACGATCGCGAGGTTGTGAGTTCGAATCTCGGACCGGGCTGCGCATTGTGTTCTTGAGCAGGACACTTTATTTCACGTTACTCCAGTTCACTCAGCCGTAGAAATGAGTTGCGACATCAAAGGATAACACTGGTGGCGTAGAGAGGGGAGACCGGTATGCATGGATGACTGCTGGTCTTCCATAAACAACCTTGCCTGGACTTGTGCCTGGGAGGGTAACTTTCTTGGTGCAATCCCATCCCATGGTCAGTCATGACCGAAGGGGGTCTCAGCATATATATATATAATTTAATCCCAAGATATATTTATGTTTAACAACTGAATGAATTTATTAAGAACATCTAAATATGAAGCATGAAGAAATTTGTTCAAACTGAAGTCCTTCTTGAGCGACACATTTTTTCATTCGCGCCAATACAGAATTACAGATAGTATTTATGGAATTTTGATTTACTTTGGGTGACTTTTGGCCAACCTTGTATATATATATATATATATATATATATATATATATATATATGGATGTGTGTGTGTGTGTGTGAGTGTGTAGATACGACGGGCTTCTTTTAGTTGCCGTCTACCAAATCCATCACACGGCTTTGATCGGCTCGAGATTATAGTAGAAGACACTTGCCCAAGATATCACGCAGTGGGACTGAACCCGGGACCGTATGGTTGGGAGGTAAACTTCTTATCACATAGCTGCACCTGCGCCAATTTGCATCTAAAATGCATATATGCGTGTTTCATACGTTATACAAATGTATGTGTGTACCTTTATGTTCATATCATATCTACATATGTGTTTGTATAGTATGTATGCATGTATGTATGTATGTATGTATCTATCTATCTATATCTACATATATATATATATATATATATATATATATATATATTTTTATATATGACGTTGACCACTAACGTGGACATATATATATATATATATATATATATATATATATATATATATATATATATATATATATATGTACATGCATACATGCTTACATACATACACATTCATTCAAACATACATATATGCGTACATATGGATATACATTCATTCAAACATACGTATACACATTCATTCATACATACATACATACATACATACATGCTTACATACATACATACATACATGCATACATACATACGTACGTACGTACGTACGTACATGCGCAAGCACTAAACACGCAAATACCACACCACACACACAGACGTACTGTTGCGCAGTATACGCCGCACACTGCTGGAGTTCGTGATGAATATCTCTAGGTGTACGGAACGGCAGATGCAGATCGATCGGTGCAGCGTTATAGACGAAAATGATTGCATCGTGCAATGTACACCGACATAATTGCAGTGAAGACATTCAACCAATAATCCATTGAATGACCTAGAAAACATAGTCGTAGAACCCTCTATGCTGCTGTTACTGCTGCTGCTGTTGTTGTTGTTGTTATTACTGCTGTTGTTGTTGTTGTTGTTGTTGTTGTTGTTGCTACTGTTGTTGTCGCTAGACATAAGCACGCACATATACATAACGGGCTTCCGTCAGTTTCTGTCTACCAAATCTACTCACAAGGCTTTGACCAGCTCAGAATTATAGTAGAATACACTTGCCCAAGGAAGCACACAGTAGCACAGTAGGACTGGATGGAACCATATGGTTGTAAAGAAAGCGTCTAACAACATGTTTGACCCAGACTGCCTTCTTCCAACTGTTAAACATGGAGGAGCATCTGTGATGATCTGAGGGGCTATATCTTGGAAATCCGCCGGCCCAATGGTTTTCCCTTCATGGCGAAGAACCGCCACTGCGATCGAAAGGCCGTCGTCTCAGCCGCGATACCAACCCCGAGTGTGTGTCCGTGTGTTACGAACGCAGTCAACGGGTAAAGGGTTCGTCGAGTAGGTCGTAGCAGTGATTAGTAAGCACATGGGGCAAAATGCATAGCGGCATTTCGTCCGTCTTTAAGTTCTGAGTTCAAATTGTGCTGAGCTCGACTTTACCTTTCATCGTTTCGGGGTCGATAAAATAAGTAACAGTTGATCGCTGGGGCCAATGTAATCGTCTTACCCTATTCCTTGAAATTGCTGGCTTTTTGCTAAAATTTGAAATCATTTATTGCGGTGGGCTGGCAGAATCGTTACCACGCCGAGCGAAATACTTAGCGACATGTCGTCCGTTTTTAAGTTCTGAGTTCAAACTGCGCTGGTGTCGACTTTACCTTTCATCGTTTCAGGGCCCCTAAAATAAGTACCAGTTGAGCACTGGGGTCGATGTAATGACTTATTCCCTCCACAGAACTTGCAGGCCTTGTGCCAAAATTTGAAACCAATACTTTTCAGAAAGTAAGCGCCCATAATAGTGTCTGGTTCAATATTCTTTTTGAATCGTCATTGTTTGGCTTAAAGATTTCTTATAATTAGCGAGAGACATTTTCGAAAGAACTTGTCCTGTCTGGAAATCTTATGTTTTCGTCAAGATGATTAGGGTCAGATTCGAAGTGTTTGCGATCATTGATTGACGCTGGGAGAGAAAGAAAGAAAGAGACGGGGAGAGGGGGGAGATTTCGCACTTTCAATCCATAGTTGTTAGCAAGAATGACAGTAATTTTCTGGCAGAGGAGACGTTTTAATGCTGACGCATAAATAAGCCACCCGCTTTCCGATAAAGTGTACGGCATAATGTTTCCAATTCATCAACCTCACGTGTAAATTTTCGAACTCCCAACAACAATGAAATGAATCACCGACTGTTAAACTATAAATGTAAACACTGTATCGAGTAGTTATTATTTTTACATATAAAGATATACATGCGCATATATATATATATATATATATATATATATATATATATATATACATATATATAAATATATATACATATATGCATGTATGTAGGTGTGTATATATATATGTATATATATATATATATATGTGTGTGTGTGTGTGTGTGTGTGTGTGTATGTATATATTACGTATATCTATAATAATATATATATATTTACAAATATCTACATATATATATATATATATATATATATATATATATATATATATATAGTTAAAAAAAACAATAACAAAAAAACAAAAAAAACAACAAAGTGAGGACGTGATATGGATAGTATTATTGGACGCTCAGGAAAGGAAAGAGAGAATGCATGACGTTTCGGGCGTAGCCCTTCGTCGGAAAGATGGAAAGTTCGGAGAATGGAAGAACGGAGAAAGAGGAAAATGGTACCGATGCCCACGAGGTTATATTTGTATGTATGCATGCAAGTATGTCTGTATAGTGTGTGCGTGCGCTAGCGTGCGTGTATTTATATATATATATATATATATCTATATACACACACACACACACACATATATATATATATATATACCTATATATTATATTTCATATGTGTGCGCATATGTATATATGTCTGAATAAGTGTACGTATGTGCTGTGTACCAATAAATCCATATCTTGGTGTCATGTAAGTGTGAAATCATGATATGTATTTAATTGTATATTAACAAAAGTACACACACACACACACACACACACACACACACACACACACACACACACACACACACAGACACGCTCACACAAACACACATACGCACTGATACATGCAGTCACACATAGACAATCATACTGATATACAGTCACACATACACACATAAACAAGCATACACATATACAGTCAGACATACGTACATGCAGATATATGCAGACACACTCACACACACACACACACACACACACTCAAACATTTACTGAAACACGCATACATGCACAGACACATCTACAGAGGTGAACTACGAGTAATGTTTGTAGATATGGATCGAGGAGATTGGAGAGAGAGAGAGAGAGAGAGAGAGAGAGAGAGAGAGAGAGAGAGAGATAGATAGAGAGAGAGAGAAATAGAAGATGGAGTAAAGAAAAAAAGAGTAATGGGAGAGGGAATATATATAGGAAAAGAAAGAAGGAGGGAGAGTAAAGGGGCATAATTACACACACACACGCTCACATACACACACGCACAAACACACACGCTCACATACACACACACACACACACACACACACACACACACATACGTAAAAACATGTTTATCTCTCTCTCTCTCTCTCTCTCTCTCTATATATATATATATATATATATATATATATATAACTCTTCGAAACGCCGGTGTTTTAATGGTGGCAGCTGATGAAGGATATGTTCTCTATTTGGCCTGCTTGTTTGTCGTACCTTGTTTATCATTTTGTCCATGTTCTTTTGCAATGTCATGTACCCAGATATGTATCTATATGTACATGTAGATGAAGGTATGTACATATATATGCATATACTCATATATTGTTTATATATATATATATATATATATATATATATATATATATATACGATGGTGTGCTGAAAAGTTTCTGGCTTTGAGAAAATGAAAGTAGAGGACAGTCAGTTAATTATGATTTTAGTCAATATATTCCCTTCTCAGATTCACAAGCTTATTTCAGCAGCTCTTGAGTTTTCGTGGGCCCTGTTAAAGAACTTGGAAGGTTGGGACTTCAACCAGATTTCTCGCGATACCCTTAAAGCCAGGAAATTTTCAGCACCCACTCATGTGTGCTGTGTGTGTGTGTATATATATATATATATATATATATATATATAAAACAAATAATAAATGAGTATATGCATATATACGTACAAGTATGTGCATACCTACATCTACCTGTATATATAGGTGCATATCTAGGTACAGGACGTTGCAAACAAAACGTAGACAAAAAAATAATAATAACCAGAGTACAGAAAACACACAGGCCACATAGAGAATATTTTCCTTCATCAGCTGCCACCATTCTAACACAGGCGTTATATATATATATATATATATATATATATATATATATATATATATACATTAAAGATAAATAAAAATGAAAATGCCACTTAAAAAAAAAAATTTGGGGGGTGTTTTAATTAATTTGCATTACATGTTTCGATTTTTCTGAAAAACCTTATCAAAAATGAGTATAAAATATGTGAGAAGAGAAGAGGGCTATTAATAAAATAAAATTGAAATTAAAATTAAGAATGACATTCATAGTTTACTGTTATTTCTTGCATGCGCACGTAGTCCTTTCGTTCCGATCTGAAGGCATGGTAATTCCAACTCGCTGTGATAGTAGATTACTACTATCTGTTTTTGTAAATTAAATAGTGGTCAAGACTTCTAGGAGTGATTGTAGCCGTCGAATAACCAGCAGCAGTGTTGCTAGTTTAGAGAATTTAGGCACAACGACACAAAGATGCACTCGTATATCTGTCAATAGAGTGATTATATTATCTAAAGTGTTCAGTATTATATATCCATAACGGCATATCTTGTCAATCGGTTTCGCGTTAAGGATTCAACGGAGTGTTAGGTAACAATCCTATTATGTAATCCTGCACTCATCAGAGGTAGATGATATGGAGTGAAATATAGCGACTTCGGATTATATATATATATATATGGTGGTTGTCTACTCCTTAAACAGAGTTTGACCACCTCCTGCACCTACACCTTAGCCCTTTCATGGCGTCTGATGTGGCTTTTTAAACCAGACAGTGTTTTGAAAAAAACACCCACACAGATTGCACCTCTGATTTGCACTACCAATACCTGCAAGTAAGTTCTGCTCATTGTGGATCCTAACATGTCTTTTAAGACCCCCATTGGATTTGCAAACCCTCTGGCACACACCACATTCAAACGTGTGCACAGACATATAATCAGAATAGCTGGGTGAGGTTTGTTTTCCATGGGTTCGCAGGTGAGATTTAGGATAAAAATCCAAATTTACAGGTAAAACACAATTAAATTCAATTTATGAAGAATTAAAATTGAATTAAGTTTCACAGTACATAATATATAAATATCTAATTTAGAGAAAAGAACCAAAGTTCATGAACTCATCCATGAAGTAAATACACTAAAAAGAACTTTAATAAAATACAAAGTATTAATCATACTAATCTTTTTAGTGTATTTACTTATTAAATTTTTCTATATGTGACTGTGGATGTTCATGGATGAGTTCATGAACTTTGGTTCTTTTCTCTACCCTCTCGTTCTTCCTCTTTACTACTAGGTATCTTGCTTTGCCCCTCTCGTTCTTCCTCTGTTACTTCTACGTATCTCTTTTTCCCCCCTCGTACTTCCTCTCTTTCTCTTTTCCTCTCGTTGCTCACCTATTCTTCTACTTCCTCCCATTGTTTCTCCCTCTACCACTCTCTCTCTTCCCCTTACACCGGCATGGCCACATGCTCCCGGTCAATAATCCTTTTCTTCCTTGGCTATCGCCGAGCAAACACGCGAACTACTTCGTCCCTTTCAAGTTCGTGCCTCACAGCGTTCATATACACATAATTTTTCTCGTCTGGCCGTAAAGCCTTTTCTGTTTGTTTTCCTGTCTTGTTTTTTGTCCGCCACTACATTCCCCCATGGCAAGATTTAATTTGTGTATACAAATTTAATTTGCGGTCCATGGGAAGAGCCGTTTTAACGATGCGTCCTGCCCAGCTCTTCGAAACGCCGGTGTTAAAACGGGGGTAGCTGATGAAGTAGAATGTTCTCTATGTGGCTTGTGTGTTTTCTCGTCTACGGTTTGTTTGCAATGTCCTGTACCCAGATATGCACCTATACATACAGGTGGATGTCGGTACGCACATACCTGTACGTATATATGCATATACTCATTTACTATTTGTTTATATATATATATATATATATATATATATATATATGTGTGTGTGTGTGTGTGTGTGTGTGTGTGTGTGTGTGTGTGTGTGTGTGTGTGTGTGTGTGTGTGTGTATGTATGTATGTATGTATGTATGCATATTTAGATATATGTACGACGAGCTTCCATTCAGTTGCCGTCTACCCAACTCCCAAAGCATTGACGGGTCTGGAACTATAATGGAAGACTTTTTGCCAAGATGACTCGTATAATTTTCTTATTAATTTCTAGAGAAAATGAACGTGTTTTATTTATTTATTTTTTTTCATCAGAATGCAGAATGGCGTCGAAGAAAAAAATTGAAAAAATTCTCGTGGTTTATTGAGATAATTCTGGTGGTTGGAAAAAAAAGTTTTTAAGATTTTTAAGATCTCTAAGTTCTTATCAGATCTTCAGATAATTGCTGTTTTGTCATGAACGAACAAAAGAGCGGATTTTTTTGTTTGTTTCTTCTTTTGTCTTTCTTTCTTTTTCTTTTATTTATTTATCTTTTTTTTTTTGAAATTTGGTTTGCAAGATTCTTAACATGAGCTCGTGTGCCGAAATAGACTTTGTTGCATCTTGGGAAGGTCATTATGTCAATAATACTTTCTGTTATAGACACAAAGCATGGAATTTGGGAAGAAATTTAGTGAGTATTTCAACTGGTACTTGTTTTATCAAAATCTCGAAAGGATGAAAGACAAAGTCGACCTCGGTGGAGTTTGAACTCAGAACGTAAAGCCAGAAGAAATACTGCTTAGCATTTTGTCCGACGTGCTACCGATTCTTCCAACTCATCGCCTTAATAATAATAATAATAATAATAATAATAATAATAATAATAATAATAATAATAATAATAATAATAATAATAATAATAATAATAATAATAATAATAATTTCTATTAAAGGCATAAGGCTTCAAATTTTGAGGGAGAGTACTTAATTTTGGGGAAGGGTACTTAATAATAATAATAATAATGATGATGCTCTGATGAAGTGTACCAGGCAGTGGCTCTCATGGCTTCTGATCTTATCTGATTGGAAGTGCGTTTTGTTTTGGTATAAAAGATAAAAGATGGG
The DNA here is from genome assembly GCF_046866305.1 of Octopus bimaculoides. Classification (NCBI taxonomy): domain Eukaryota; kingdom Metazoa; phylum Mollusca; class Cephalopoda; order Octopoda; family Octopodidae; genus Octopus; species Octopus bimaculoides. Next base: position 26,775,405 of record NC_142950.1, on the reverse strand, counting down.
CTACAGCAAATATTCTGCTCAATATCATAGATCTGCTTGTCAGTTGCTTGACCTTAACCAGTTGAGCATGTCTCTTGGTGGCTAACGATATGTGCATCTCTGATCATGAGCAGAAGTAGTTGGGGGAACATCATAGCCATGTGTTGAGAGGAATTCTTTGGGGTTTGAATAATTCACCTTTGGAAACGTGGATGTTTTGTTCATCATCCTTAAACAACACTTATTCAGGGACATTTTGAGCGGGATGGGCTACTCAACCTGAACAAAATTCTAACTGGGCCCCCACCTGCAAGGTCATATGCTGTTTATCTTGATATAAGGTCGCCATGTCGCGCACATATGGCTGTGATGCATGTGCCCTGTGCGTAGTCATGGTGGATATACTGGGCTTCGTATATTTTACCCCAGTATCACTTTGATAGCATGCACTCCTCTCTCACTCAATAATGATAATAATAATAATAATAATAATAATAATAATAATAATAATAATAATAATAATAATAATAATAATAATATGTGGAGATCGACAAGAAACAATAAATCATATTATCTCTGGCTGCCCAGTCCTGGCTAAGAAGGAATATATTCACAGACACGACAGAGCTGGGACCTATATACACTGGAAGCTATGCCAACATTATGGAATAGCAACAGAAAAAAGATGGTATAAACACACGCCAGAAAAGGTCACAGAAAACGAGAAAGCAACCATACTCTGGGATATGCCAATACACACAGATAGAGAAATTAAGGCAAATAGACCAGATATAGTTGTCAAAGATCATGAAGGAAAAAAATGCCTTCTAATTGATGTTTCAATACCAGCAGATGACAACGTTTCTCTAAAAGAAATGGAAAAACTTTCAAAATACAAAGACCTGGAAATAGAGATAACTCGAATGTGGAATCTAAAAACAGAAACAATTCCTATCATAGTAGGTGCCTTAGGTATAATAAAAAAATATTCAGACAAATACATAACAAAAACACCAGGACTTACAAATATATATAACATACAGAAAATTGCACTACTGGGTACTGCACACATTCTACGCAAAACACTTTCAATACAGTAAACATAAGAGCACCACAGCAAACCACAGCACATACCCAAGGCGCACAGAGCTGCGCTCGGTAGTGAAGTGAAAGCACGTTATAAAAATAAAACTACTGAACAATAATAATAATAATAATAATATTAATAATAATAATAGTAATAATAATAACCCTGATGCAGTATCAGGTAGTGGTTCGCATGGCTTCTGATCTTAACTGATTGGAAGTGTTATCATGTGAACTACTGCAAATATTCTGCTCAAATATTCTGCTCAAATATTCTGCTGGCCGTTACACAGGGAGATCCAATGTCATACGAGTAGCTTCGCTAAATGCTCATATAAGTCTCTAATGTCATTAGGCTCTCCAGTACTCTAAAAGTGTTGGGGCTGCAGATCGTCCCCTCTGTTTCAATGTACTCCTTTTGTGCCATGAGAGCCATCAGCTTTTCACTAGCCCTCCTCACTAGCACGAAGTTCCGCTGCTGTGCGGAACTTTTCAAAGTTTGCTGTATTTTTTTTTTGGGGGGGGGGGGGGTTATGGTGCTGGTGATTGTGGAGCTTGTAGTGTTGGTGTTGCCATCAGTGTGTCTGTGTTTGCTGTTTCTTGGATTTCTCCCTTTTTTTTTTCTTCTGTCTCTTCCTTAGTTTTTCTGCCTTTTAGGCCTCCC